>NC_069504.1:466414999-466570639 GCF_027579735.1 Bombina bombina | reverse complement strand
AGAGAGCTGTTTGGGAGAGATCAGGGGGTGGGAGATGTCAGGTGGGAGGGTAATCTCTACACATTTAAAATTAACCTTACAAACTACCTGATTAACCTATTCACTGGAAGGAAAACAGAAGTGTGCTGCACAGCTGCAATTAGCGGCCTTCTAAATAATTATCAAAAAACAATGGCAAAGCCATGTTGGTCTATTTCTAAACAAAGGGGATGCAAGATATGTTTTTACAATCATTTGGGTCATGATTTCATAAGTGGTATATAAATACTTATCCAAAGTTTGTGAAAAAGTTGATGATTTTTTTTTTATATAAACGCATTCGGTGGTGAAACGATGCAATGACATATACTGAAATTGGCCTAAGATCAAAACCTTAGGTTGTCTATGAAAAACAATATATATATATATATATATATATATATACAAACAAAGTAGAAGACCCCTATGACAAGCAAAGAGGTCAGCTTCTGTATAGGAGGGCGCAAAAACCAGTATAGATATCAGAAAAGGTGAATGTAAAATCACTTGAATGTAGTAGATATATGTATCTAATATTACAAAGTAAAAATACTTAACCACCAACTCGTAAAAATAAATACATATATGTATCAATCACATATGGGTGTGATACAGTGGCTATAGATAGGAGAGTGGAGCACTTAAATAATACTCACACTTATAAGGGAAAACGGAAAAAATAAATAAATGTATATACATATATATTTCAGGCACCTATAAGAATTTCCCTGCAGCCAAAAAACACAAACTCCCAAAGGCGAGACCAGCCTTTCCAACCAGTCTCTAATAAAGGAAATAGTAAAACAGAGAAACAATGGGGAGTGTTAAGCTCTGGAAAAATTACATAAGGTTATATAATACAAAAGAAATCCCAATATCAGCATTAAAACATTAGTCTCTTTTAAAAACAAACAAAACAAATGTGTCACTGAATGAAAATATGGTATGATTCCAACAAAAGTTCAGTGAGTTCTTGATTGGCAGAAATAAGTGTCCAAAGAGTGTAGAGCTGAAGCACACAGATAAATCTATCAGACGATCCCTAATGTGGGATTACTTACAAGCTGCACCCTCAATAATATGAGGTAATGAGACGTTGATGGGTATTATCATGGCTGAATACGTCAGACAGCGAGTGAGCCGACACCCCCCCTATTGTTTACTCTCCCAGTTGTTCGATCACACTGTATTGCTTGTGACGTTTTCACTCCCTCTGTGGGCGATTTCCGTCAGACACTCTTCCACTGGGCTCCAGAGGTAATAAGATTACCTCTGAGGAAGAAGTAACAAAATTTGTACTAACCTTCGAAACGCGTCAGGTGTCTACTTGTACGATTAGTACATTAACAGGTTATAAAAGACTCTTCACTTGTATTTTCACACGCATTGAGCACTTTTTTATGAATTGGCTAGTCCAGATCTAATACTTCGTTTGGAGATGTTTTTCTACATTGGCTACTTTATATGTGTTTTAGTTACCTCATACCATTGAGGTTCAATTTTGTAAGTGTTTCTGACCGTGCGCTTTGTATATACTTAAAATAAACTGTATTACACTATTTTGCGCTTCTCTCCTTACTCCTTATGTGTCTTGGAGCACCACTTGGAGCCCAGTGGAAGATAGATTTATCTGTGTGCTTCAGCTCTACACTCGTCAGTATCTTTGGACACTTATTTCTGCCAATCAAGAACTCACTGAACTTTTGTTTATGTTGGAATCATTGTGTTCTCAATACCATATTTTCATTCAGTGACACATTTGTTTTGTTTGTTTTTAAAAGAGACTAATGTTTTAATGACGATATTGGGATTTCTTTTGTATTATATACCCTTATGTAATGTTTCCAGCGCTTAACACACCCCATTGTTTCTCTGTTTTAATATATATATATAAATATATATATCACTTGGTAAATAAAGACCTGCACTCCAATCCTCAAATATTTGAGTGAGCAGCCACCAGGGTGCTATATCAAAGATATACAAAAACAGTCACTAATAAGATAGCACTCACTGGGTTTAAAAATAAAACTTAGCTTTTATTGTAGAATTTTCAAAGATTAAAATGATCCCATGACGTTTCGGTGCAAGCTTTATCAAATGGTTCAAACAGTTCCTTCAGGCAGATGACACAGCCTGACATCCACAGGGAAAAACAGGTTAAAAACTATGAGACAATGCAGCTTTATATACACATTCTATCTTGATTGCAAACTTAGTTCAACTGTGTGTGTGCACGTTTACATGCACATCACTGAAGCCACGCTCCTTCCTGATTCATAGTGTGTTGTCATAGGTGCAACCAGCACCAACAAAGTTGAAAACCCTGGTAACGGAGCTGTGTGTAGCACATGGTCATTTGCATATTCACTGCTGTGTGACGTATCAGGCTAGTGGAAGTGTTTCTGTGCAGATCTGCAAAAGTCCCATATCGATGTTAAAAGCAAAGCACTGTTTGCAGAGGACACACTAAATCCTTGAAATAGTACATGTTTCATGTAAGGCTAGAAATGATACATTGTATGCTGCTGGTTTGGAAAGTATTCCTAAACATTTGGTATAAACGTGTGATAAATATTGGAATCTCATACGCCACAGATCATACATGCCTATAAAAAATAAGAAAGGACATTGATCTGATACAGGGGGATAGGCGTTAGTTCAAGAACAAAAAAGGAACAGACAGGCACTGTTTTGTGACTAGTATTGTACAGACCAATTTCTGTAAACTGTGTCTTTGTCCTATAAAGGGGCCATAGTCAAGTTATATGTTAAGTCCCCTAGGCTCCCCAGTGCCAAGAGTGTAAATCCATTTGGTTTCTCGTTGAAGTAGGATTCTGCCACGATCACCTCCCCTGGTTAGAGGTGGTATATGATCTATGATCATGGTCCTCAAACTACAGACACTGTGTTTCAGTTGTGCAAAGTGGCGTGCCACTGGTTTATCTGAAGTGCCCTTTTTGATGGCATCCCTAAAGGCATGTCTATGATTAGCCATTCTTTCACAGAACGTTGTGATGAGTTTCCCTACATAGACAAGGGAGCATGGACAAATCAGGATATAGACCACATAGGTGCTGCTGCATGCGACTCTGAGTTGTATCCTATAGCGATTGTTGCAATGTGGGTGTTGAAAGGTGGGACCCATCTGCATCCCATTACAGTTGATACAGTCTCCACATCTAAAGCATCCTTTCTTGGTGGATTTGAGCCATGTATCTTTTAGGTAGGAATCCTTCGGGTCAGTCTTGACCAAGATATCCCGTATATTCCTGGCACGTCTGTATGCCATACGGGGAGGATTAAGTCTCCAATTCGATAGGCTCTTGTCAGTTAACGAGAGTAGTTTGCAACAATTCTGATTATACCATCCTCTATACTCAGTTGGATGACATGTGTACTAAATTACAAGCTAGACGTTATACAAAAAAAGACATTGATACAGCTAGACAACGATTAAATGGTCAATCTCAAAACACACTTTTGGCACAGACCAATGCACTGAAACAGACCGCTACTGCAGACGAACTTCATCACAACGTTTGCTCTGGATCATCACTGTGTTTCTAAAGCAGATCACAATCGATGGGACATTCTACAGACTGACAAGAGCCTATCGAATTGGAAACTTAATCCTCCCCGTATGGCATACAGACGTGCCAGGAATATACGGGATATCTTGGTCAAGACTGACCCGAAGGATTCCTACCAAAAGGATACATGGCTCAAATCCACCAAGAAAGGATGCTTCAGATGTGGAGACTGTATCAACTGTAATGGAATGCAGATGGGTCCCATCTTTCAACACCCACATTGCAACAATCGCTATAGGATACAACACATGCAGCAGCAGCACCTATGTGGTCTATACCCTGATTTGTCCGTGCTAACTTGTCTATGTAGGGAAAACCATCACAACGTTCCGTGAAAGAATGGCTAATCATAGACATGCCATTAGGAATGCCATCAAAAAGGGCACTTCAGATCAACCAGTGGCACGCCACTTTGCACAACTGAAACACAGTGTCTCTAGTTAGAGGACCATGATCATAGATCATATACCACCTCTAACCAGGGGAGGTGATCGTAGCAGAATCCTACTTCAACGAGAAACCTAATAGATTTACACTCTTGACACTGTGGAGCCTAGGGGACTTAACATACAACTTGACTATGGCCCCTTTATAGGACAAAGACACAGTTTACAGAAATTGGTCTGTACAATACTAGTCACAAAACAGTGCCTGTCTGTTCCTTTTTTGTTCTTCAACTAACGCCTATGCCCCTGTATCAGATCAATGTCATTTCTTATTTTTTATAGGCATGTATGATCTGTGGTGTATGAGATTCCAATATTTATCACATGTTTATACCAAATATTTAAGCATACTCTCCAAACCAGCAGCATACGATGTATAATTTCTAGCCTTACAAGAAACATGTACTATTTCAAGGATTTAGTGTGTCCTCTGCAAACAGTGCTTTGCTTTTAACATCAATATGGGACTTTTGCAGATCTGCACAGAAACGCTTCCACTAGCCTGATACGTCGCACAGCAGTGAATATGCAAATGAACCATGTGCTACACACAGCTCCGTTACCAGGGTTTTCAACTTTGTTGGTGCTGGCTGCACCTATGACAACACACTATGAATCAGGAAGGGACGTGGCTTCAGTGATGTGCACGTGCACACACACAGTTGAACTAAGATTGCAATCAAGATAGAATGTGTATATAAAGCTGCATTGTCTCATAGATTTTAACCTGTTTTTCCCTGTGGATGTCAGGCTTTGTCATCTGCCTGAAGGAACTGTTTGAACCATTTGATAAAGGTGCTGGTTGGCATCGAAACGTCATGGGATCGTTTTAATCTTTGAAAATTCTACAATAAAAGCTAAGTTTTATTTTTAAACCCAGTGAGTGCTATCTGATTAGTGACTGTTTATATATATATATATATATATATATATATATATATATATATATATATATATATATATATATATATATATATATAGTTTTGATAGGTAAATACAAAAAAAAAAAAAACAAGGCTAAAAATTCTCCAGTATTTTGGGCAAGTTCTCTGAAATTCCCAGTAGCGAAGGGGTTAAATAGATAGGCCTGAGATAAAGGACATTGACTCAGTGGTAAAGACCAAATAGGAAGACTGAACATCCAATTTAGGTCTGCATAGCCAGATTTGCATGATCAAGCTGGAGCAATCAGAATTATTGATTAGCAAAAGTACTTGATTTTAACTATGACTCTGAGTGGTACAACAGATGAAAAAATAAAAAAGGTAAGCTAGATGAAATACCAAATATCTATAGAATCCTTCATAAAGTGAGAATAAGTATCCCTAGTTCTGGTAATGCACCTGGAATATGAAGGATTAAACAAGAGACAAGAGGTCTAAATGTGAACTAATTAATAGACTTACAAACTGGAATAAAACCCCTTGAAGGAGAAACCCTTCTCCCAGATGAAGAAATTGTAAACTGAAGCAATCCGCTTCACAAACATTTAACTCCTAGGATGTGAAATGCAGAATGAGTAAAGTACTCAGTTTAAGTTAAATTCAAGTGACTTCCATTATTGGTAAGAAAGCTTGAGGATCCCCTCTGAAGATAAAATTCTGTCACAGCCGTGACATTATCTGACTTGAAAAACCAAGATCATTATCTCATTTGAGAAAAGGCCAAGTCCTAGACGTAAGTAGACTGCACAAGGTACAAAGACATTTATTGGTAGCCTCGCCTCCTGAGGAAATTAACTCCTTGTGCTCTCCCTAAATGCCAGACTGCACCCCAACCAGAGAGATTGGTATCAGTAGACATTATTGTCCAAAAGGACAAATAAAAAATGCCTCCAGAAAACTGGAGTGGAGAATAATCATTAGGACAGTGACCGTCTTACAGAGGAGTAAAAAAAGAAATCACTAAGAAAACAGTTTGTAATGCCTGCAGAAAAGAAATGGCAAGTCAAATTGAGAAGGCCGATATAGAACGTGCAAAGGGACATTTGATGGTGAAACCATTCACCTCAAACTTCCAAACGTAATGGAAGAAAGAACAAGCTGTTTGAACTTGGAGCTGCATTGATCTGTAAGAGAAAGTCGCATGGTACAGACTACAAAGACTCTCAGAAAAAAACTCATAACTGATAAGAAATTACTTTCTAAAAAAGAATTCTTTTACTATGCCTGGGAAGAACAATAGAAAACGTTTTTATAAATACAGCTAAAGAGTAAACATGGAATCTGAAACAAAATAGTTTCAATAAATTGAACCAATGAACTACCCTGAGGTATTATACCATACCCTGGAGTTTCTAGAACAAAAGTAGTAAGTTCCAAAGGATGAGCCACAAACAGAGAGCGTCTAAAAGAACAAAATGTAGGAACTAGTTATATGTATTTAAGGATAGGAATATGAAAAAAGCATCCATCAAATCTTTCATGAACATAAATGGAGCCTGTTTAAATAGGGTAAAATTGACCAAACAGAATCTATCTTGAAAGTAGGAACCTCTGAGCAACCTGAAAAAGTTTTGAGATCCGAAATAGGTTATAAAGTTCCCTCTTTCTTAGAGAAAAGAATAGATTAGATTAAAATTCTTGATCTTATTCTTCAAGGAAGCTCTGCAAAAATCGATAGACTGTGAAAAGGAGGAAAAATAAAGCCCTACCCAGAAAAAAAAAGAAAGAGATAAACTCTACCATAAATACCATGTCTGTTGACCATAAATTGAGCGACAGAGCTCTTCTGGGTCTACTGTAAAAGTCATAATTTAGCATTTATATGAGAAATGACTAAAATTACATTGTCAGATAAGGAATTTGCGGACGTTCAAAAAAATAAATAAAAAAAAATTAAGAATTTTGAAAATCTTGAACAGCGGAAATTTCTGAAACGGGATCAGTTTTCTACATCAAAGTGAAAAGACTGAAAATATCTCAGCTATGTTAAAGCTGTTGAAAACAGGAAATCTGTTTGTAGAAAACAAGGCCTTTCAAAGGAAATCTAAATTTCTTTTTCAAAAGGTACATGAAAAATGAACTATCCTCAAAAGGGTAAAGGCAAATCAAATGGCTAAATAGGTAATTAACAAATCTACATAGGAAAATATTCCCCAAAGCTCTACAAAAGAAGCTGATAAAGGGATTATCTTTAAAAAAATAGTAAAGTTCTATCATTGCCTTATTCTAGGAAATAAATTTCGAAACGGTATCAGAAATAGGATATAGGTTTAGCAGAAGCAGGAAAAAGTAAAATCAAAATGTATGATGGAATTTTCTTCTTCTAGATTAGGGCCCTGGATGTCTAAAATATGTAAAACCTCTCAAAACAAATAGAAAGGATGCAGATAAAAGACAGTTTCTTTTTTCACAAAAGGCAATTTTAGAGAATTTTAAAACTTCTTTAACTGGATTGATCTATTCCATAATCATAACCACATAAATTAAATGTAGGAAGATTATCAGACAAAATCTATGCACTGACTTAAAGGAAACTTTAGAGCGCATACGTTTTCAATCCTGGAGCCAAATCTGTAGAACTCCTTTGTACAATGAAAATAAAGGGAGTACAGAAACATTTAGAGAAAAAATAGCATTAGTTAGGTTAGAGAATGGATAAAAAGATCCAAACAGAATTGCAAAGCTAAACTGCTAATCATAGAAATAAGCTTTTAAATACACATGTAAATAAACAAATGAAGTGAAAAGTAAGTGTATAATAATGGGGACAGTATCAAACACATTGCAATATATAATACAAAGACAAATAAAATACAAAACCACCAGAGCAACTTTACTGTGCAAAAACATAATTTATGCTTACCTGATAAATTTATTTCTCTTGTAGTGTATCCAGTCCACGGATCATCCATTACTTGTGGGGATATTCCCCTTCCCAACAGGAAGTTGCAAGAGGATCACCCACAGCAGAGCTGCTATATAGCTCCTCCCCTCACTGCCATATCCAGTCATTCGACCGAAACAAGCCAAGAAAGGAGAAACCATAGGGTGCAGTGGTGACTGTAGTTTAATTAAAATTTAGACCTGCCTGAAAAGGACAGGGCGGGCCGTGGACTGGATACACTACAAGAGAAATAAATTTATCAGGTAAGCATAAATTATGTTTTCTCTTGTTAAGTGTATCCAGTCCACGGATCATCCATTACTTGTGGGATACCAATACCAAAGCTAAAGTACACGGATGATGGGAGGGACAAGGCAGGAACTTAAACGGAAGGAACCACTGCCTGTAGAACCTTTCTCCCAAAAACAGCCTAAGAAGAAGCAAAAGTATCAAATTTGTAAAATTTGGAAAAAGTATGAAGCGAAGACCAAGTCGCAGCCTTGCAGATCTGTTCAACAGAGGCCTCATTTTTAAAGGCCCAGGTGGAAGCCACAGCTCTAGTAGAATGAGCTGTAATCCTTTCAGGAGGCTGCTGTCCAGCAGTCTCATAGGCTAAACGGATTATACTCCGAAGCCAAAAAGAAAGAGAGGTTGCCGAGGCCTTTTGACCTCTCCTCTGTCCAGAGTAAACAACAAACAGGTTAGATGTTTGGCGAAAATCTTTAGTAGCCTGTAAGTAAAACTTCAAGGCACGGACTACGTCTAGATTATGCAAAAGACGTTCCTTCTTTGAAGGAGGATTAGGACATAATGATGGAACAACAATCTCTTGATTGATATTCTTGTTAGAAACCACCTTAGGTAAAAACCCAGGTTTTGTATGCAGAACAACTTTATCTGAATGAAAGATCAGATAAGGAGAATCACAATGGAAGGCAGATAACTCCGGGACTCTTCGAGCCGAGGAAATAGCCATCAGAAAAAGAACTTTCCATGATAGAAGTTTGATATCAATAGAATGAAGGGGTTCAAACGGAACCCCTTGAAGAACTTTAAGAACCAAGTTTAAGCTCCATGGAGGAGCAACAGGTTTAAACACAGGCTTAATTCTAACTAAAGCCTGACAAAATGCCTGAACGTCTGGAACTTCTGCCAGACGCTTGTGTAAAAGAATAGACAGAGCAGAAATCTGTCCCTTTAAAGAACTAGCTGATAGTCCTTTGTCCAAACCCTCTTAGAGGAAGGACAATATCCTAGGAATCCTAACCCTACTCCATGAGTAATTCTTGGATTCACACCAATGAAGATATTTACGCCATATCTTGTGGTAAATTTTCCTGGTGACAGGCTTTCGTGCCTGTATTAAGGTATCAATTACTGACTCGGAGAAGCCACGCTTTGATAGGATCAAGCGTTCAATCTCCATGCAGTCAGTCTCAGAGAAAGTAGATTCGGATGATTGAAAGGACCTTGTATTAGAAGGTCTTGTCTCAGAGGCAGAGTCCATGGTGGAAAGGATGACATGTCCACTAGGTCTGCATACCAGGTCCTGCATGGCCACGCAGGCGCTATCAATATCACCGATGCTCTCTCTTGTTTGATTTTGGCAATCAGACGAGGGAGCAGAGGAAACGGTGGAAACACATAAGCCAGGTTGAAGAACCAAGGCGCTGCTAGAGCATCTATCAGTGCCGCTTCTGGGTCCCTGGACCTGGATCCGTAACAAGGAAGCTTGGCGTTCCAATTCTCGTTTGCCCCAACGGAGAACCAATTGAGCAAACACCTCCGGATGGAGTTCCCACTCCCCCGGATGAAAAGTCTGACGACTTAGAAAATCCGCCTCCCAGTTCTCTACACCTGGGATATGGATCGCTGACAGGTGGCAAGAGTGAGTCTCTGGCCAGCGAATTATCTTGGAGACTTCTGACATCGCTAGGGAACTCCTGGTTCCCCCTTGATGGTTGATGTAAGCCACAGTTGTGATGTCCGACTGAAATCTGATGAACCAAGCTAGAAGAGCATTGAATATTGCTCTTAACTCCAGAATATTTATTGGGAGGAGTTTCGCCTCCTGAGTCCATGAACCCTGAGCCTTCAGGGAGTTCCAGACTGCACCCCAACCTAGAAGGCTGGCATCTGTTGTTACAATTGTCCAATCTGGTCTGCGAAAGGTCATACCCTTGGACAGATGGACCCGAGATAACCACCAGAGAAGAGAATCTCTGGTTTCCTGATCCAGATTTAGTAGAGGGGACAAATCTGTGTAATCCCCATTCCACTGACTGAGCATGCATAATTGCAGCGGTCTGAGATGCAGGCGCGCAAATGGCACTATGTCCATCGCCGCTACCATTCAGCCGATTACTTCCATGCACTGAGCCACCGTGGGGCGTGGAATGGAGTGAAGAACACGGCAAGCATTTAGAAGTTTTGATAACCTGGACTCCGTCAGGTAAATTTTCATTTCTATAGAATCTATTAAAGTCCCTAGGAAGGAAACCCTTGTGAGAGGAGATTGAGAACTCTTTTCTTCGTTCCCTTTCCACCCATGCGACCTCAGAAATGCCAGAACTATCTATGTATGAGACTTGGCAATTTGAAAGCTTGACGCCTGTATCAGGATGTTGTCTAGATAAGGAGCCACCGCTATGCCTCGCGGTCTTAGAACCGCCAGAAGAGAGCCCAGAACCTTTGTGAAAATTCTTGGGGCTGTAGCCAACCCGAAGGGAAGAGCTACAAATTGGTAATGCCTGTCTAGAAAGGCAAATCTCAGGAACCGATGATGATTCTTGTGAATCGGAATGTGAAGGTAGGCATCCTTTAAGTCCACTGTGGTCATGTACTGACCCTCTTGGATCATGGGTAAAATGGTTCAAATAGTTTCCATCTTGAATGACGGAACTCTGAGGAATTTGTTGGTCTGAAGGTTCCCTCTTTTTTGGGAACCACAAACAGATTTGAATAAAACCCCTGTCCTTGTTCCGTCCGCGGAACTGGATGGATCACTCCCATTACAAGGAGGTCTTGTACGCAGCTTAGGAATGCCTCTTTCTTTATCTGGTTTGCAGATAATCTTGAAAGGTGAAATCTCCCTTGTGGAGGAGAAGCTTTGAAGTCCAGAAGATATCCCTGAGATATGATCTCCAACGCCCAGAGATCATGAACATCTCTTGCCCACGCCTGGGCGAAGAGAGAGAGAGAGTCTGCCCCCTACTAGATCCGTTGTCAGATAGGGGGCCGCTCCTTCATGCTGTCTTAGAGGCAGAAGCAGGCTTTCTGGCCTGCTTGCCCTTGTTCCAGGACTGGTTAGGTTTCCAGGCCTGCTTGGATTGAGCAAAAGTTGCCTCTTGTTTTGAAGCAGAGGAAGTTGATGCTGCACCTGCCTTGAAATTTCGAAAGGCACGAAAATTAGACTGTTTGGCCTTTGATTTGGCCCTGTCCTGAGGAAGGGTATGACCCTTACCTCCAGTAATGTCAGCAATAATTTCTTTCAAACCAGGCCCGAATAAGGTCTGCCCCTTGAAAGGAATGTTGAGTAATTTAGACTTTGAAGTCACATCAGCTGACCAGGATTTAAGCCATAGCACCCTACGCGCCTGGATGGCGAATCCGGAATTCTTAGCCGTTAGTTTAGTCAAATGAACAATGGCATCAGAAACAAATGAGTTAGCTAGCTTAAGTGTTCTAAGCTTGTCAATAATTTCAGTCAATGGAGCTGTATGGATGGCCTCTTCCAGGGCCTCAAACCAGAACGCCACTGCAGCAGTGACAGGCGCAATGCATGCAAGGGGCTGTAAAATAAAACCTTGTTGAATAAACATTTTCTTAAGGTAACCCTCTAATTTTTTATCCATTGGATCTGAAAAAGCACAACTGTCCTCAACCGGGATAGTGGTACGCTTTGCTAAAGTAGAAACTGCTCCCTCCACCTTAGGGACTGTCTGCCATAAGTCCCGTGTAGTGGCATCTATTGGAAACATTTTTCTAAATATAGGAGGTGGGGAAAAAGGCACACCGGGTCTATCCCACTCCTTACTAATAATTTCTGTAAGCCTTTTAGGTATTGGAAAAACATCAGTACTCACCGGCACTGCATAGTATTTATCCAGCCTACACAATTTCTCTGGCACTGCAATTGTGTCACAGTCATTCAGAGCAGCTAATACCTCCCCAAGCAATACACGGAGGTTCTCAAGCTTAAATTTAAAATTAGAAATCTCTGAATCAGGTCTCCCTGATTCAGAGACGTCACCCACAGACTGAAGCTCTCCGTCCTCAGGTTCTGCATATTGTGACGCAGTATCAGACATGGCTCTTACAGCATCTACGCGCTCTGTATCTCGTCTAACCCCAGAGCTATCGCGCTTGCCTCTCAATTCAGGCAATCTGGATAATACCTCTGACAGGGTATTATTCATGATTGCAGCCACGTCCTGCAAAGTAATCGCTATGGGTGTCCCTGATGTACTTGGCGCCATATTAGCGTGCGTCCCTTGAGCGGGAAGCGAAGGGTCCGACACGTGGGGAGAGTTAGTCGGCATAACTTCCCCCTCGACAGACCCCTCTGGTGACAATTCCTTTATAGATAAAGACTGATCTTTACTGTTTAAGGTGAAATCAATACATTTAGTACACATTCTCCTATGGGGCTCCACCATGGCTTTTAAACATAATGAACAAGTAGTGTCCTCTGTGTCAGACATGTTTGTACAGACTAGCAGTGAGACTAGCAAGCTTGGAAAACACTTTGAATCAAGTTAACAAGCAATATAAAAATTTTTTACTGTGCCTTTAAGAGAAACAAATTTTGACAAAATTTGAAATAACAGTGAAAAAAGGCAGTTACACAAACGAAATTTTTACAGTGTATGTAACAAGTTAGCAGAGCATTGCACCCACTTGCAAATGGATGATTAACCCCTTAATACCAAAAACGGAATAATAAATGACAAAAACGTTTTTAAACACAGTCACAATAACTGCCACAGGTCTACTGTGGTTGTTACCCTCCTCAAACACAACTTTTGAAGCCTTTTGAGCCCTTCAGAGATGTCCTGTATCATGCAGAAGGAAGCTGAGTGTCTCAGTCTGTAATTCTAGCTGCGCAGAAAAGCGCTAAAATAGGCCCCTCCCACTCATATTACAACAGTGGAAAGCCTCAGGAAACTGTTTCTAGGCAAAAATCAAGCCAGCCATGTGGAAAAAAACTAGGCCCCAATAAGTTTTGTCACCAAACATATATAAAAATGTTTAAACATGCCAGCAAACGTTTTATATTACATTTTTATAAGAGTATGTATCTCTGTTAATAAGCCTGATACCAGTCGCTATTAAATCACTTCATTTAGGCTTAACTTACATTAATCCGGTATCAGCAGCATTTTTCTAGCAAATTTCATCCCTAGAAATATGTTAACTGCACATACCTTATTGCAGGAAAACCTGAACGCCATTCCCCCTCTGAAGTTACCTCACTCCTCAGAATATGTGAGAACGGCAGTGGATCTTAGTTACTTCTACTAAGATCATAGAAATCACAGGCAGATTCTTCTTCTAATGCTGCCTGAGCTGAAACAGTACACTCCGGTACCATTTAAAAATAACAAACTTTTGATTGAAGTTAAAAAACTAACTATAATACACCACTCTCCTCTTACTACGTCCATCTTTGTTAAGAGTTGCAAGAGAATGACTGGATATGGCAGTGAGGGGAGGAGCTATATAGCATCTCTGCTGTGGTTGATCCTCTTGCAACTTCCTGTTGGGAAGGAGAATATCCCCACAAGTAATGGATGATCCGTGGACTGGATACACTTAACAAGAGAAATGAAATATATATAACAGTAAATAAATATAGTTGCAATATGTAACTGGGACTTTAAGAGCAAAGTCCAATAATTAGTACTGTAAGGGGTAAAACTGACTGTATTAATAAAAAACAATATTATAATATATCACCGGCTCCTGAAAATTAATAAAACTACCATAGCTCTCAGGGCACAAGAGACAGTTTAAATGGTGGGAATAGCACGGCGCTGTTTAACTGGCACACAAAATGGAAGCTAGCTGTCTAACACAGGAGTGTGGTAACCGATTAGGAGAGTGCAAAATGAGAGCGCAACTAAATATAAGCCAAGAGCAGGCTCGCACTAAACAATAGTAAAGTTTAAAATTATACCTGGCTTTGTAAAAAGACTTACCCCCCTCCACGATAAAGCAATCAGAAATAGAATTGCCCAGCAAATTAAAAAACATGGCTGCTGTATAATAGAAGAACTAAAGGCGGGAAATAGCGCATGGCGGGAAAACTTTAACCATAGTGTTGTCGTACCACTGTGCTGCACTTCAACTGTTTGAATAATAATAAAAAAAAAATATGCTTACCTGATAAAAAAAAATTTATTTCCGGACATGGAGAGTCCACAACGTCATTTCAATTACTAGTAGGATATTCAACTCCTGGCCATCAGGAAGAGGCAAAGAGCACCCCAGCAAAACTGTTAAGTGTAACTGCCTTACCCATAACCCCCAGTCATTTAGCCAAAGGAAATAGAAAAGGAAGAAACACAAGGGTGAAAAGGTGCCTGAGGGCGGGGTCATGGACTTTCCATGTCCGGAAAGAAAGAAATTTATCAGGTAAGCATAATTTTGTTTTCTTTCCTATGACATGGAGAGTCCACAACATCATTCCAATTACTAGGAACCAATACCCAAGCTAGAGGACACGGAATGAACAGGGAGGGAGAAAAAAGGCAGGAGGACCTAAACTGAAGGCACCACCTCTTGAAGAACCTTTCTCCCAAAAGAAGCCTTGGCCGAGGCAAAAGTATCAAATTTGTAGAATTTTTAAAAAGTATGCAGAGAAGACCATGTTGCCGCCTTGCAAATCTGTTCCACAGAAGCTTCATTTTTGAAAGCCCAAGAAGAGGCCACAGCCCTAGTGGAATGAGCCGTAATTCTCTCAGGAGGCTGCTGTCCAGCAGTCTCATAAGCCAAACGAATCAAACTTCTCAACCAGAGAGAAAGAGAAGTAGAAGTGAACCTTATGCTTTCCAGAGAAAACAACAAAGGCCTCGCTTCCATTGAGTTGTAATTCAGTTTGCGTGCACTTGCAAACCGTTAAATATGCTGTCGAAAGCAATATCGTTTAACGACTGTTTCCAATGGCGTGTTATACCTCAATATCGGCAGCCGGACTTCGGCTGCCGAAAAGATCTTCGCGTCCCATAGAAAGTAATAGAAGCCGTTAATCGATAAATTATACCAGGTTTCCAATGAAAGCGCTAACCGTTAATACACTGTCGGAGGCTGTCGATACATTGAGACATATTACCCCCAGCTCAACTAGGTGTAAAAGAGGAAAATTGTGCTTTTTGAGACCTATTTTCTATTGAAATTATAAAACTTGCAAATAATGCAAGTGTTTTAATGTAGAAATAAATTGTTATAAGTAATATTTATTGTTGTCTCATGTATAGAAATAGTTGAACTTATATTCTAATAGAAATATCAGTATATATTTAAATATAATAATATATGCAAGAACATATCTACAGAATGCAAACTAGACCTATGCCTAGGGCAGCAATCAATATTACTTATATTTATGAAGTGTTAAATATAATTATATTAGAAAATAGTATTTGATTTTTAAAAATATGGATAAGTGTTTCTTTATTTTTCTTGAGAGGTGATCACCGGTAAGGAGCATGGACGTTAAACGTAAATTCTATAGTGTAAGGTCGGGTTACCTTAGCAACTAATTGATTTTCAAGAAATCTGACGTCAGATGGAAGCGTTAACACAACGTTAACTTACAGCTACACGAAAAGAGCGACTGCACGCTATCCGCAAAATATTTCAATGGAAACCTGGTACTAAAATGGAGCCGTAAATTACTTTTAGCTGTCGGCCGCTTCGGTAGCTTACGGCTCCATTTTTAACGACTCAATGGAAGCGAGGCCAAACAGGGCAGAAGATTGCTGAAAATCTTTAGTAGCTTGTAAGTAAAATTTTAGATCCCGCACCACATCTAAGTTATAAAAAAGACGTTCCTTTTGAGAAGAAGGATTAGGACAAAAAACATAATTTATGCTTACCTGATAAATTCCTTTCTTCTGTAGTGTGATCAGTCCACGGGTCATCATTACTTCTGGGATATTACTCCTCCCCAACAGGAAGTGCAAGAGGATTCACCCAGCAGAGCTGCATATAGCTCCTCCCCTCCACGTCACCCCCAGTCATTCGACCAAGGACCAACGAGAAAGGAGAAGCCAAGGGTGTAGTGGTGACTGGAGTATAATTTAAAAAATATTTACCTGCCTTAAAAAAACAGGGCGGGCCGTGGACTGATCACACTACAGAAGAAAGGAATTTATCAGGTAAGCATAAATTATGTTTTCTTCTGTTAAGTGTGATCAGTCCACGGGTCATCATTACTTCTGGGATACCAATACCAAAGCAAAAGTACACGGATGACGGGAGGGATAGGCAGGCTCTTTATACAGAAGGAACCACTGCCTGAAGAACCTTTCTCCCAAAAATAGCCTCCGAGGAAGCAAAAGTGTCAAATTTGTAAAATTTGGAAAAAGTATGAAGCGAAGACCAAGTTGCAGCCTTGCAAATCTGTTCAACAGAGGCCTCATTCTTGAAGGCCCAAGTGGAAGCCACAGCTCTAGTAGAATGAGCTGTAATTCTTTCAGGAGGCTGTTGTCCAGCAGTCTCATAAGCTAAACGTATTATGCTACGAAGCCAAAAGGAAAGAGAGGTAGCAGAAGCCTTTTGACCTCTCCTCTGACCAGAGTAAACGACAAACAGAGAAGACGTTTGTCGAAATTCCTTAGTTGCTTGTAAGTAAAATTTTAGGGCACGAACTACGTCCAGATTGTGCAGTAGACGTTCCTTCTTCGAAGAAGGATTTGGACACAAAGAAGGAACAACAATCTCTTGATTGATATTCCTGTTAGTGACTACCTTAGGTAAGAACCCAGGTTTAGTACGCAGAACTACCATATCCGAATGAAAAATCAAATAAGGAGAATCACAATGTAAGGCTGATAACTCAGAGACTCTTCGAGCCGAGGAAATAGCCATTAAAAATAGAACTTTCCAAGATAACAACTTTATATCAATGGAATGAAGGGGTTCAAACGGAACGCCCTGTAAAACGTTAAGAACAAGGTTTAAGCTCCATGGCGGAGCAACAGTTTTAAACACAGGCTTAATCCTGGCCAAAGCCTGACAAAAAGCCTGAACGTCTGGAACTTCTGACAGACGTTTGTGTAACAGAATGGACAGAGCTGAGATCTGTCCCTTTAATGAACTAGCAGATAAACCTTTTCTAAACCTTCTTGTAGAAAAGACAATATCCTAGGAATCCTAACCTTACTCCAAGAGTAACCTTTGGATTCACACCAATATAGGTATTTACACCATATCTTATGGTAAATCCTTCTGGTAACAGGCTTCCTAGCCTGTATTAAGGTATCAATAACTGACTCAGAAAACCCACGTCTTGATAAAATCAAGCGTTCAATTTCCAAGCAGTCAGCTTCAGAGAAGTTAGGTTTTGATGTTTGAAAGGACCCTGAATCAGGAGATCCTGTTTCAGAGGTAGAGACCAAGGTGGACAGGATGACATGTCCACCAGGTCTGCATACCAAGTCCTGCGTGGCCATGCAGGTGCTATTAGAATCACTGATGCTCTCTCCTGTTTGATTCTGGCAATCAATCGAGGAAGCATCGGGAAGGGTGGAAACACATAAGCCATCCTGAAGTCCCAAGGTGCTGTCAGGGCATCTATCAGGACTGCTCCTGGATCCCTGGATCTGGACCCGTAACGAGGAAGCTTGGCGTTCTGTCGAGACGCCATGAGATCTATCTCTGGTTTGCCCCAACGTCGAAGTATTTGGGCAAAGACCTCCGGATGAAGCTCCCACTCCCCCGGATGAAAAGTCTGACACCTTAAGAAATCCGCCTCCCAGTTCTCCACTCCCGGAATGTGGATTGCTGACAGGTGGCAAGAGTGAGACTCTGCCCAGCGAATTATCCTTGATACTTCCATCATTGCTAGGGAGCTTCTTGTCCCTCCCTGATGGTTGATGTAAGCTACCGTCGTGATGTTGTCCGACTGAAACCTGATGAACCCCCGAGTTGTCAACTGGGGCCAAGCCAGGAGGGCATTGAGAACTGCTCTCAATTCCAGAATGTTTATTGGCAGGAGACTCTCCTCCTGCCTCCATTGTCCCTGAGCTTTCAGAGAATTCCAGACGGCACCCCAACCTAGAAGGCTGGCGTCTGTTGTTACAATTGTCCAGTCTGGTCTGCTGAATGGCATCCCCCTGGACAGATGTGGCCGAGAAAGCCACCATAGAAGAGAATTTCTGGTCTCTTGATCCAGATTCAGAGAAGGGGACAAATCTGAGTAATCCCCATTCCACTGACTTAGCATGCACAGTTGCAGTGGTCTGAGGTGTAAGCGAGCAAAGGGAACTATGTCCATTGCCGCTACCATTAAGCCGATTACCTCCATGCATTGAGCCACTGACGGGTGTTGAATGGAATGAAGGGTGCGGCAAGCACTTTGAAGTCTTGTTAACCTGTCCTCTGTCAGGTAAATCTTCATTTCTACAGAATCTATAAGAGTCCCCAGGAAGGGAACTCTTGTGAGTGGAACGAGTGAACTTTTCTTTTCGTTCACCTTCCATCCATGTGACCTTAGAAAAGCCAGTACTAACTCTGTATGAGACTTGGCAGTTTGAAAGCTTGAAGCTTGTATCAGAATGTCGTCTAGGTACGGAGCTACCGAGATTCCCCGCGGTCTTAGTACCGCCAGAAGAGCACCCAGAACCTTTGTGAAGATTCTTGGAGCTGTAGCCAATCCGAATGGAAGAGCTACAAACTGGTAATGCCTGTCTAGGAAGGCAAACCTTAGATACCGGTAATGATCTTTGTGAATCGGTATGTGAAGGTAAGCATCCTTTAAATCCACTGTGGTCATGTACTGACCCTTTTGGATCATGGGTAAAATTGTCCGAATAGTCTCCATTTTGAACGATGGAACTCTTAGGAATTTGTTTAGGATCTTTAAATCCAGGATTGGTCTGAAAGTTCCCTCTTTTTTGGGAACCACAAACAGATTTGAGTAAAACCCTTGTCCCTGTTCCGACCGTGGAACTGGATGGATTACTCCCATTAACAAAAGTTCCTGTACGCAGCGTAGAAACGCCTCTTTCTTTGTTTGGTTTGTTGACAACCTTGACAGATGAAATCTCTCTCTTGGAGGAGAGAATTTGAAGTCCAGAAGGTATCCCTGAGATATTATCTCTAGCGCCCAGGGGTCCTGGACATCTCTTGCCCAAGCCTGAGCGAAGAGAGAAAGTCTGCCCCCCACTAGATCCGATCCCGGATCGGGGGCCCTCAATTCATGCTGTTTTAGGGGCAGCAGCAGGTTTCCTGGCCTGCTGGCCCTTGTTCCAAGACTGGTTAGGTCTCCAGCTTTGTCTGTAGCGAGCAACAGATCCTTCTTGTTTTGGAGCAGTGGAAGTTGATGCTGCTCCTGCTTTGAAATTCCGAAAGGAACGAAAATTAGACTGTCTAGCCTTAGGTTTGGCTCTGTCTTGAGGCAGGGCGTGGCCCTTACCTCCTGTAATGTCAGCGATAATTTCTTTCAAACCGGGCCCAAATAAGGTCTGCCCTTTGAAAGGTATATTAAGTAATTTGGACTTAGAAGTTACATCAGCTGACCAGGATTTTAGCCACAGTGCTCTGCGCGCCTGAATGGCGAATCCGGAATTCTTAGCCGTAAGTTTAGTTAAATGTACTACGGCTTCCGAAATGAATGAATTAGCTAGCTTAAGGATTCTAAGCCTGTCCGTAATGTCGTCCAGAGTAGCTGAACTAAGGTTGTCTTCCAGAGACTCAATCCAGAATGCCGCTGCAGCCGTGACCGGCGCAATGCATGCAAGGGGTTGCAATATAAAACCTTGTTGAACAAACATTTTCTTAAGGTAACCCTCTAACTTTTTATCCATTGGATCTGAAAAGGCACAGCTATCCTCCACCGGGATAGTGGTACGCTTAGCTAAAGTAGAAACTGCTCCCTCCACCTTAGGGACCGTTTGCCATAAGTCCCGTGTGGTGGTGTCTATTGGAAACATCTTTCTAAATATCGGAGGGGGTGAGAACGGCACACCGGGTCTATCCCACTCCTTAGTAATAATTTCAGTTAGTCTCTTAGGTATAGGAAAAACGTCAGTACTTGTTGGTACAGCAAAATATTTATCCAACCTACACATTTTCTCTGGTATTGCAACTGTGTTACAATCATTCAGAGCCGCTAACACCTCCCCTAGTAATACACAGAGGTTTTCCAGCTTAAATTTAAAATTTGAAATATCTGAATCCAATCTGTTTGGATCAGAACCGTCAGCCGCAGAATGAAGCTCTCCGTCCTCATGTTCTGCAAGTTGTGACGCAGTATCTGACATGGCCCTAGCATTATCAGCGCACTCTGTTCTCACCCCAGAGTGATCACGCTTGCCTCTTAGCTCTGGTAATTTAGCCAAAACCTCAGTCATAACAGTAGCCATATCTTGTAATGTTATTTGTAATGGCCGCCCAGATGTACTGGGCGCCACAATATCGCGCACCTCCCGAGCGGGAGATGCAGGTACTGTCACGTGAGGCGAGTTAGTCGGCATAACTCTCCCCTCGTTGTTTGGTGAAATTTGTTCAATTTGTACAGATTGACTTTTATTTAAAGTAGCATCAATACAGTTAGTACATAAATTTCTATTGGGCTCCACTTTGGCGTTAGCACAAATAGTACAGGTCTCATCCTCTGAATCAGACATGTTTAACACACTAGCAACTAAACTTGCAACTTGGAAATATTATTCAAGTAAAATACAATGAAAAACGTACTGTGCCTAAGAAGCACAGAAAGATATATGACAGTTGAAATCAATAAACTGAAAGGTTACAGCATCAAACTTTGTGAAAACAAAACACAATTTTAGCAAAGGCTTGTTCCCATTAGCAAAGAATAACTAACCCTGATGGCATAAAAAAGTTAAAGAATAAACGTTTTTTTATCACAGTCAACTACAATCTCACAGCTCTGTTGTGAAGATTACTTCCCTCAAACAAGCTTTGAAGACCCCTGAGTTCTGTAAGATGAACCGGAACATGCAGGAAAAAACAATGAGCTTCTGACTGAAATTTTTGATGCGTAGCAAAAGCGCCAAAAAAAGGCCCCTCCCCCTCACACACAACAGTGAGAGAGATCAGTAAACTGTCAGAATTAGATCAAGCAACTGCCAAGTGGAAAAATAGTGCCCAAACATTTTATTCACCCAGTACCTCAGAAAATGAAAACGATTTTACATTCCAGCAAAAACGTTTAACATAAATTAAGAGTTATTAAAAAGCCTGTTGCTTGCAAATAGGCTAAAGTCTTATATACACAGTGTAATTCCAGTGAAGTACCATTCCCCAGAATACTCAAATGTAAAATATACATACATGATATTATATTGGTATGGCAGGATTTTCTCATCAATTCCATTGTCAGAAAATAAAAGCTGCTACATACCTCTTTGCAGATTAATCTGCCCGCTGTCCCCTGATCTGAAGTTTACCTCTCCTCAGATGGCCGAGAAACAGCAATATGATCTTAACTACTCCGGCTAAAATCATAGAAAAAACTCTGGTAGATTCTTCTTCAAACTCTACCAGAGAAGGAATAACACACTCCGGTGCTATTAAAAATAACAAACTTTTGATTGAAGAAATAAAACTAAATAAAATCACCATAGTCCTCTCACACATCCTATCTAGTCGTTGGGTGCAAGAGAATGACTGGGGGTGACGTGGAGGGGAGGAGCTATATGCAGCTCTGCTGGGTGAATCCTCTTGCACTTCCTGTTGGGGAGGAGTAATATCCCAGAAGTAATGATGACCCGTGGACTGATCACACTTAACAGAAGAAAGATAGAATAATAATTTCCTGATTACTGATTCGATCCACCTTAGGGAGAAAACCCAATTTAGTACGAAGGACCGCCTTATCAGCAAGAAAAATAAGGTAGGGGGAATCACATTGCAGAGCTGAAAGATCAGATACTCTGCAAGTGGAAGAAATGGCAACAAGAAACAAAACCTTCCAGGATAATAGTCTAATATCAACAACATGCATTGGCTCAAACGGAGCCTGCTGCAAAACTTTAAGAACTAAATTAAGGCTTCACGGGGGAGCAACAGGTTTAAACACAGGCCTGATTCTAACCAGTGTCTGTACAAAGGCTTGAACATCTGGTAGGTCTGTCAGACGTTTGTGCAAAAGGATAGATAGCGCAGACATCTGGCCCTTTAGAGTACTGACCGATAAAACCTTATCCAGGCCATCCTTAAGAAAAGACAAAATCCTGGGAATACTCACCCGGCTCCAGGAGAATCCCTTATATTCACACCAATAAAGATATTTACGCCATATCTTATGGTAAATCTTGCGAGTAACCGGTTTTCGAGCCTGAATCATAGTTTCAATGACAGCTTCAGAAAAAACATGTTTAGACAGAACTAGGCGTTCAACCTCCAAGCAGTTAACTTCAGAGAATCTAGGTTTGGAGGATAGGACCCTGAAGTAGAAGGTCTTTCCAAGGAGGTAGAGATGAAATCCTTACTAGATCCGGGAACCAGATCCTGCGAGTCCATGCAGTAGCTATTAGGATCACTGATGCTCTCTCCTGTTTGATACGAGCAATGACTCGTGGAAGGAGAGCAAATGGAGGAAACAGATATGCCAGAGGAAACTTCCAAGGAACCGCGAGAGCATCTATCAGAACGGAAGTCCAGCAAAGTAGCGCTCTGTGCATTTAGTGGAAGGACAGACCATATACAGCTGTTAAAATTCAACTTCTTTATTATAGTGGTTAAAAACAAGACTATCAGAACGTTAAAATCCAACAGGTAGTATGGACAGGCTCACATGCAGGCGCGTTTCGTGCGCTTGAGCACTTGTTTACTGCTTACCTGTGAGCCTGTCCATAGACCTATTTAATGCTGAACTTTTTAAAGGGCCATGAAACCCACATTTTTTCTTTCATGATTCAGAAAGAGAATGCAATTTTAAACATCTTTCTAATTTACTTATATTATCTAATTTGTTTTATTATCTTGATATTCTTTGCTGAGAAGCATATCTAGATATGCTCAGTAGCTGCTGATTGGTTGCTGCACATAGAAGCCTCGTGTGATTGGCTCACCATGTGCATTGCTTTTTCTTCAACTAAGGATATCTAAAAAGTGAAGCAAAATAAATAATAGAAGTAAATTGTAATGTTGTTTAAATTTGTATTCTCTATCTGAATCATGAAAGAAAGATTTTGGGTTTAGTGGCCCTTTAAGTAACATACACATAATGAATTCCTGCAGGAAAAGACTTAGTCTAAATACATGCATGTGTCACATCAATTTTTCAAATCTCTGATATGCTGTCAAGATATCAAGATTTAACTCGTCAAAGCAATATTTTTGTTCGTACATAATGCATATATATTTTGAATCTCATTTAATATTTTCATATATTTATGTATTTATAGATTGAGTCAATTTGATACTTTAAACTTTAATTTAATAATATACCTAATATACCTGCAAAAAAACAGCAGTTATTTTTATGAACACGATACAATTTGTATATATATATTATTATTATTATTCTTTATTTATAAAGCGCCAGCAGATTCCGCAGTGCTGCCCATGGGTACAAGGATAAAAGTACAACGGAGAACAATACAATAAGAAAATTAGAATCTAGATGGGTGGGAGGATGGGAAACAGGATATACAACCTTTGCTGTAACATTTTGTTTAATTGATGACATTTATTTCTAAGTTAGAAATGGAGATGGAAATCCGTTTTTGAAAAAGATCATCCAGTATGATCTATACATTGATGATCTCTTCTTCATTCTTGACTGTGACGAACAGGAGGCCAATGACTTTTGCAAATATGTCAACCACAATAACTGTGATATTGAGTTAATTGGTGAACAAAATACTGATTTTATTAATTTTCACTGTCAAGAGTAATAAAACAGAAAAGATAATTGAAACCACAATGTACAGAAAGTCAAGTCAAATACTCTATTACAGTTCAATTCATGTCACCCTAAACATGTAATGAAAGGAATCCCCAAAGGAGAACTAATACACATTAAAAGAAATTGCTCAAATGAGATTGAATATCAAAAACAAGCCAATGAAGCAAATACAAGATTCAAAGAACGTGAATACAGGAAAGAGACTCTTAACACAGCTAAGAGAAATGTTGATTCAATACCTAGAGAACAGCTAATAATATATAAACCTAAATCCAAAACACTTAAAGGGACACTGAACCCAAATTTTTTCTTTCATTATTCAGATAGAGCATGACATTTTAAGCAACTTTCTAATTTACTCCTATTATCAAATTTTCTTCATTCTCTTGGTATCTTTATTTGAAATGCAAGGCCTAGATTTGGAGTTTGGCGTTAGCCGTGAAAACCAGCGTTAGAGGCTCCTAACGCTGGTTTTAGGCTACCTCCGGTATTTGGAGTCACTCAAAAAAGGGTCTAACGCTCACTTTTCAGCCGCAAATTTTCCATACCGCAGATCCCCTTACGTAAATTGCGTATCCTATCTTTTCAATGGGATTTTTCTAACTCCGGTATTTAGAGTCGTGTCTGAAGTGAGCGTTAGACATCTAACGACAAAACTCCAGCCGCAGGAAAAAAGTCAGTAGTTAAGAGCTTTCTGGGCTAACGCCGGTTTATAAAGCTCTTAACTACTGTGCTCTAAAGTACACTAACACCCATAAACTACCTATGTACCCCTAAACCGCGGTCCCCCCACATCGCCGCCACTCGATTAAATTTTTTTAACCCCTAATCTGCCGACCGCCACCTACGTTATACTTATGTACCCCTAATCTGCTGCCCCTAACACCGCCGACCCCTATATTATATTTATTAACCCCTAACCTGCCCCCCACAACGTCGCAGCCAGCTACCTACAATAATTAACCCCTAATCTGCCGACCGCAAAGCGCCGCCACCTACGTTATCCTTATGTACCCCTAATCTGCTGCCCCTAACACCGCCGACCCCTATATTATATTTATTAACCCCTAATCTGCCCCCCTCAACGTCGCCTCCACCTGCCTACACTTATTAACCCCTAATCTGCCGACCGCAAAGCGCCGCCACCTACATTATCCTTATGTACCCCTAATCTGCTGCCCCTAACACCGCCGACCCCTATATTATATTTATTAACCCCTAATCTGCCCCCTCAACGTCGCCTCCACCTGCCTACACTTATTAACCCCTAATCTGCCGAGCGGACCGCACCGCTACTATAATAGAGTTATTAACCCCTAATCCGCCTTACTAACCCTATAATAAATAGTATTAACCCCTAATCTGCCCTCCCTAACATCGCCGACACCTAACTTCAATTATTAACCCCTAATCTGCCGACCCCTTATTAACCCCTAATCTGATTGGCTGATCCAATCAGCCAATCAGATTGAGCTCGTATTCTATTGGCTGATCGGAACAGCCAATAGAATGCGAGCTCAATCTGATTGGCTGATTGGATCAGCCAATCGGATTGAACTTGATTCTGATTGGCTGATTCCATCAGCCAATCAGAATATTCCTACCTTAATTCCGATTGGCTGATAGAATCCTATCAGACAATCGGAATTCGAGGGACGCCATCTTGGATGACGTCCCTTAAAGGAACCGTCATTCTTCAGTTGGACGTCGCCGGAAGAAGATGGGTCCGCGGTGGAGGTCTTCAGGATGGAGCCGGTCGTCATCGGATGAAGATAGAAGATGCCGCTTGGATCAAGATGGTTGCCGGTCCGGATCGCCTCTTCTTCCCGGATAGGATGAAGACTTTGGACCCTCTTCTGGACTTCTTCAGTGGATGTCTAGCCCCCGCTTGGGTTGGATGAAGATATCGGAGCCAGGACGGATCGGTGATACCCGGTGAGGTGAAGACAAGGTAGGATGATCTTCAGGGGCTTAGTGTTAGGTTTATTTAAGGGGGGTTTGGGTTAGATTAGGGGTATGTGGGTGGTGGGTTGTAATGTTGGGGGGGGGGTATTGTATGTTTTTTTTTACAGGCAAAAGAGCTGAATTCTTTGGGGCATGCCCCGCAAAGGGCCCTGTTCAGGGCTGGTAAAGTAAAAGAGCTTTGAACTTTAGTAATTTAGAATAGGGTAGGGCATTTTTTATTTTGGGGGTCTTTGTTATTTTATTAGGGGGCTTAGAGTAGGTGTAATTAGTTTAAAATTGTTGTAATATTTTTCTTATGTTTGTAAATATTTTTTTATTTTTTGCAACTTAGTTCTTTTTTATTTTTTGTACTTTAGTTAGTTTATTTCATTGTAGTTATTTGTAGGAACTGTATTTAATTTATTTATTGATAGTGTAGTGTTAGGTTTAATTGTAGGTAATTGTAGGTATTTTATTTAATTAATTT
Source organism: Bombina bombina (assembly GCF_027579735.1). NCBI lineage: Eukaryota > Metazoa > Chordata > Amphibia > Anura > Bombinatoridae > Bombina > Bombina bombina. Next base: position 466,544,218 of record NC_069504.1, on the reverse strand, counting down.
AATGATAGTATAATGTTAGGTTTAATTGTAACTTAGGTTAGGATTTTTTTTACAGGTAATTTTGTAATTATTTTAACTAGGTAACTATTAAATAGTTCTTAACTATTTAATAGCTATTGTACATGATTAAAATAATTACAAAGTTGCCTGTAAAATAAATATTAATCCTAAAATAGCTATAATATAATTATAATTTATATTGTAGCTATAACAGAATTTATGCTTACCTGATAAATTACTTTCTCCAACGGTGTGTCCGGTCCACGGCGTCATCCTTACTTGTGGGATATTCTCTTCCCCAACAGGAAATGGCAAAGAGCCCAGCAAAGCTGGTCACATGATCCCTCCTAGGCTCCGCCTACCCCAGTCATTCGACCGACGTACAGGAGGAAATATGCATAGGAGAAACCATATGATACCGTGGTGACTGTAGTTAGAGAAAATAATTCATCAGACCTGATTAAAAAAACCAGGGCGGGCCGTGGACCGGACACACCGATGGAGAAAGTAATTTATCAGGTAAGCATAAATTCTGTTTTCTCCAACATAGGTGTGTCCGGTCCACGGCGTCATCCTTACTTGTGGGAACCAATACCAAAGCTTTAGGACACGGATGAAGGGAGGGAGCAAATCAGGTCACCTAAATGGAAGGCACCACGGCTTGCAAAACCTTTCTCCCAAAAATAGCCTCCGAAGAAGCAAAAGTATCAAATTTGTAAAATTTGGCAAAAGTGTGCAGTGAAGACCAAGTCGCTGCCTTACATATCTGGTCAACAGAAGCCTCGTTCTTGAAGGCCCATGTGGAAGCCACAGCCCTAGTGGAGTGAGCTGTGATTCTTTCAGGAGGCTGCCGTCCGGCAGTCTCATAAGCCAATCAGATAATGCTTTTAAGCCAAAAAGAAAGAGAGGTAGAAGTTGCTTTTTGACCTCTCCTTTTACCAGAATAAACAACAAACAAAGAAGATGTTTGTCTGAAATCTTTAGTAGCCTCTAAATAGAATTTTAGAGCACGGACTACGTCCAAATTGTGTAACAAACTTTCCTTCTTTGAAACTGGATTCGGACACAAAGAAGGTACAACTATCTCCTGGTTAATATTTTTGTTGGAAACACCTTTCGGAAGAAAACCAGGCTTAGTACGCAAAACCACCTTATCTGCATGGAACACCAGATAGGGCGGAGAACACTGCAGAGCAGATAACTCTGAAACTCTTCTAGCAGAAGAAATTGCAACCAAAAACAAAACTTTCCAAGATAATAACTTAATATCTACGGAATGTAAGGGTTCAAACGGAACCCCTTGAAGAACTGAAAGAACTAGATTTAGACTCCAGGGAGGAGTCAAAGGTCTGTAAACAGGCTTGATTCTAACCAGAGCCTGAACAAACGCTTGAACGTCTGGCACAGCTGCCAGCCTTTTGTGAAGTAAAACAGATAAAGCAGAGATCTGTCCCTTCAGAGAACTTGCAGATAATCCTTTCTCCAAACCTTCTTGTAGAAAGGATAGAATCTTAGGAATTTTTATCTTGTTCCATGGGAATCCTTTAGATTCACACCAACAGATATATTTTTTCCATATTTTATGGTAAATTTTTCTAGTTACAGGCTTTCTAGCCTGAATCAGAGTATCTATTACAGAATCTGAAAACCCACGCTTTGATAAAATCAAGCTTTCAATCTCCAAGCCGTCAGTTGGAGGGAAACCAGATTCGGATGTTCGAATGGACCTTGAACAAGAAGGTCCTGTCTCAAAGGTAGCTTCCATGGTGGAGCCGATGACATATTCACCAGGTCTGCATACCAAGTCCTGCGTGGCCACGCAGGAGCTATCAAGATCACCGAAGCCCTCTCCTGATTGATCCTGGCTACCAGCCTGGGAATGAGAGGAAACGGTGGGAATACATAAGCTAGGTTGAAGGTCCAAGGTGCTACTAGTGCATCTACTAGAGTCGCCTTGGGATCCCTGGATTTGGACCCGTAGCAAGGAACCTTGAAGTTCTGACGAGAGGCCATCAGATCCATGTCTGGAATGCCCCATAATTGAGTTATTTGGGCAAAGATTTCCGGATGGAGTTCCCACTCCCCCGGATGGAATGTCTGACGACTCAGAAAATCCGCTTCCCAATTTTCCACTCCTGGGATGTGGATTGCAGACAAGTGGCAGGAGTGATCCTCCGCCCATTGAATTATCTTGGTCACTTCCTCCATCGCCAGGGAACTCCTTGTTCCCCCCTGATGGTTGATATATGCAACAGTCGTCATGTTGTCTGATTGAAACCTTATGAATTTGGCCTTTGCTAGTTGAGGCCAAGCTTTGAGAGCATTGAATATCTCTCTCAGTTCCAGAATGTTTATCGGGAGAAGAGATTCTTCCCGAGACCATAGACCCTGAGCTTTCAGGGGTTCCCAGACCGCGCCCCAGCCCACCAGACTGGCGTCGGTCGTGACAATAACCCACTCTGGTCTGCGGAAGCTCATTCCCTGTGACAGGTTGTCCAGGATCAGCCACCAACGGAGTGAATCTCTGGTCTTTTGATCTACTTGAATCGTCGGAGACAAGTCTGTATAATCCCCATTCCACTGTCTGAGCATGCACAGTTGTAATGGTCTTAGATGAATTCGTGCAAAAGGAACTATGTCCATTGCTGCAACCATCAATCCTATTACTTCCATGCACTGCGCTATGGAAGGACGAAGAACAGAATGAAGTACTTGACAAGAGCTTAGAATTTTTGATTTTCTGACCTCTGTCAGAAAAATCCTCATTTCTAAGGAATCTATTATTGTTCCCAAGAAGGGAACTCTTGTTGACGGGGACAGAGAACTTTTTTCTTTGTTCACTTTCCATCCGTGAGATCTAAGAAAGGCTAGGACGATGTCCGTATGAGCCTTTGCTTTTGACAGAGACGACGCTTGAATCAGGATGTCGTCCAAGTAAGGTACTACTGCAATGCCCCTTGGTCTTAGAACCGCTAGAAGGGACCCTAGTACCTTTTTGAAAATTCTCGGAGCAGTGGCTAATCCGAATGGAAGTGCCACAAACTGGTAATGCTTGTCCAGAAAAGCGAACCTTAGGAACTGATGATGTTCCTTGTGGATAGGAATATGTAGGTACGCATCCTTTAAATCCACCGTGGTCATAAATTGACCTTCCTGGATGGTGGGAAGGATCGTTCGAATGGTTTCCATTTTGAACGATGGAACCCTGAGAAATTTGTTTAGGATCTTGAGATCTAAAATTGGTCTGAATGTTCCCTCTTTTTTGGGAACTATGAACAGGTTGGAGTAAAACCCCATCCCTTGTTCTCCTATTGGAACTGGATGAATTACTCCCATCTTTAACAGGTCTTCTACACAATGTAAGAATGCCTGTCTTATTTTTTGGTTTGAAGATTATTGAGATCTGTGGAACCTTCCCCTTGGGGGTAGTTCCTTGAATTCTAGGAGATAACCTTGAGAAACTATTTCTAGTGCCCAAGGATCCTGAACATCTCTTGCCCAAGCCTGAGCAAAGAGAGAAAGTCTGCCCCCCACCAGATCCGGTCCCGGATCGGGGGCCATCCTTTCATGCTGTTTTGGTAGCAGTGGCAGGCTTCTTGGCCTGCTTACCCTTGTTCCAGCCTTGCATCGGTCTCCAGGCTGGTTTGGGTTGTGAAGTATTACCCTCTTGCTTAGAGGATGTAGAATTAGAGGCTGGTCCGTTTCTGCGAAAGGGACGAAAATTAGGCTTATTTTTAGCCTTAAAAGACCTATCCTGAGGGAGGGCGTGGCCCTTTCCCCCGGTGATGTCTGAAATAATCTCTTTCAAATCAGGACCAAACAGTGTTTTACCCTTGAAAGGGATGTTAAGCAATTTTGTCTTGGAAGACACATCCGCTGACCAAGACTTTAGCCAAAGCGCTCTGCGCGCCACGATAGCAAACCCTGAATTTTTCGCCGCTAATCTAGCTAATTGCAAAGCGGCATCTAAAATAAAAGAGTTAGCCAATTTAAGTGCTTGAACTCTGTCCATAACCTCCTCATACGAAGATTCTTTATTGAGCGACTTTTCTAGTTCTTCGAACCAGAAACACGCTGCCGTAGTGACAGGAACAATGCATGAAATTGGTTGTAGAAGGTAACCTTGCTGAACAAACATCTTTTTAAGCAAACCCTCTAATTTTTTATCCATAGGATCTTTGAAAGCACAACTATCTTCTATAGGAATAGTAGTGCGTTTGTTTAGAGTAGAAACCGCCCCCTCGACCTTGGGGACTGTCTGCCATAAGTCCTTTCTGGGGTCGACTATAGGAAATAATTTTTTAAATTTAGGGGGAGGAACAAAAGGTATGCCGGGCCTTTCCCACTCCTTATTTACTATGTCCGCCACCCGCTTGGGTATAGGAAAAGCATCGGGGGGCACCGGAACCTCTAGGAACGTGTCCATCTTACATAATTTCTCTGGAATGACCAAATTGTCACAATCATCCAGAGTAGATAATACCTCCTTAAGCAGTGCGCGGAGATGTTCTAATTTAAATTTAAATGTTACAACATCAGGTTCAGCTTGTTGAGAAATTTTTCCTGAATCTGAAATTTCTCCCTCAGACAAAACCTCCCTCCTGGCCCCTTCAGATTGGTGTGAGGGTATGTCAGAACAGTTATCATCAGCGTCCTCTTGCTCTTCAGTGTTTAAAACAGAGCAATCGCGCTTTCTCTGATAAGTAGGCATTTTGGATAAAATGTTTGCAATAGAATTATCCATTACAGCCGTTAATTGTTGCATGGTAATAAGTATTGGCGCACTAGATGTACTAGGGGCCTCTTGTGTGGGCAAAACTGGTGTAGACACAGAAGGGGATGATGCAGTATCATGCTTACTCCCCTCATTTGAGGAATCATCTTGGGCAATATCATTATCTGTGGCATCATTGTCCCTACTTTGTTTGGACACTATGGCACAATCATCACATAAATTTAAATGGGGAGAAACCTTGGTTTTCATACATATAGAACATCGCTTATCTGATGGTACAGACATGTTAAACAGGCTTAAACTTGTCAACAAAGCACAAAAAACGTTTTAAAATAAAACCGTTACTGTCACTTTAAATTTTAAACTGAACACACTTTATTACTGAATATGTGAAAAAGTATGAAGGAATTGTTCAAAATTCACCAAAATTTCACCACAGTGTCTTAAAGCCTTGCACACCAAATTTTAAAGCTTTAACCCTTAAAATAACGGAACCGGAGCCGTTTTTACATTTAACCCCTATACAGTCCCAGCTATCTGCTTTGCTGAGACCCAACCAAGCCCAGAGGGGAATACGATACCAAATGACGCCTTCTATAAGCTTTTTCAGTGGTTCTTAGCTCCTCACACATGCATCTGCATGCCTTGCTCTCCAAAAACAACTGCGCATTAGTGGCGCGAAAATGAGGCTCTGCCTATGACTAGAAAAGGCCCCCATCTGAAAAAGGTGTCCAATACAGTGCCTGCCGTTTTTTTAAAACAATCCCCAAGATTATAATAACTATTAAGAGTTATAATCTGCAAAATATGTTTAGCAAAGTAATCGTTTTAGCCCAGAAAAATGTCTACCAGTTTTTTAAGCCCTTATGAAGCCCTTTATTCTTTTACTTAATCTAAGAAAATGGCTTACCGGTCCCCATAGGGGAAATGACAGCCTTTCAGCATTACATAGTCTTGTTAGAAATGTGGCCAGTCATACCTCAAGCAGAAAAGTCTGCCAACTGTTTCCCCCAACTGAAGTTACTTCATCTCAACAGTCCTGTGTGGAAACAGCAATCGATTTTAGTAACGTTTGCTAAAATCATCTTCCTCTTACAAACAGAAATCTTCATCTCTTTTCTGTTTCAGAGTAAATAGTACATACCAGCACTATTTTAAAATAACAAACACTTGATTGAAGGATAAAAACTACATTTAAACACCAAAAAACTCTTAACCATCTCCGTGGAGATGTTGCCTGTGCAACGGCAAAGAGAATGACTGGGGTAGGCGGAGCCTAGGAGGGATCATGTGACCAGCTTTGCTGGGCTCTTTGCCATTTCCTGTTGGGGAAGAGAATATCCCACAAGTAAGGATGACGCCGTGGACCGGACACACCTATGTTGGAGAAATTAGGATTTATTTTACAGGTAAGTATTTAGCTTTAAATAGGAATAATTTATTTAATAAGAGATAATTAATTTTGTTAGATGTAAATTATATTTAACTTAGGGGGGTGTTAGTGTTAGACTTAGCTTTAGGGGTTAATACATTTATTAGAATAGCGGTGAGCTCCATTCGGCAGATTAGGGGTTAATAATTGAAGTTAGGTGTCGGCGATGTTAGGGAGGGCAGATTAGGGGTTAATACTATTTATTATAGGGTTAGTGAGGCGGATTAGGGGTTAATAACTTTATTATAGTAGCGCTCAGGTCCGCTCGGCAGATTAGGGGTTAATAAGTGTAGGCAGGTGGCGGCGACGTTGTGGGGGGCAGATTAGGGGTTAATAAATATAATATAGGGGTCGGCGATGTTAGGGCAGCAGATTAGGGGTACATAGGGATAATGTAAGTAGCGGCGGTTTACGGAGCGGCAGATTAGGGGTTAATAATAATATGCAGGGGTCAGCAATAGCGGGGGCGGCAGATTAGGGGTTAATAAGTGTAAGGTTAGGGGTGTTTAGACTCGGGGTACATGTTAGAGTGTTAGGTGCAGACGTAGGAGGTGTTTCCGCATAGCAAACAATGGGGCTGCGTTAGGAGCTGAACGCGGCTTTTTTGCAGGTGTTAGGTTTTTTTCAGCTCAAACAGCCCCATTGTTTTCTATGGGAGAATCGTGCACGAGCACGTTTTTGAGGCTGGCCGCGTCCGTAAGCAACTCTGGTATCGAGAGTTGAAGCTGCGTTAAATATGCTCTACGCTCCTTTTTTGGAGCCTAACGCAGCCTTTATGTGGACTCTCAATACCAGAGTTATTTTTATGGTGCGGCCAGAAAAAAGCCGGCGTTAGATTTTCGGGTCGTTACCGACAAAACTCCAAATCTAGCCGTTAGTTTAGATGCCGGCCCATTTTTGGTGAACAACCTGGGTTGTTCTTGCTGATTGATGGATAAATTCATCCACCAATAAAAAAGTGCTTTCCAGAGTCTGAACAAAAAAAAAGCTTAGATGCCTTCTTTTTCAAATAAAGATAGCAAGAGAACAAAGAAAAATTGATAATAGGAGTAAATTAGAAAGTTGCTTAAAATTGCATGCTCTATCTGAATCACGAAAGAAAAACTTTGGGTTCAGTGTCCCTTTAAAGAAAAGAAGCCAAAATTCATAACTTCATACAGCTCAGAGTACAATAAAATCATTAAGGAGTCTATGCCAATACTATACTCGGACCCTGTAATTAAAACTATAATACAGAAAGGATGTGACTTTGTCCCTAGGAGAGGAAAAACGTTGGCCAATTATTTGTCTCCCTCAGATATGAGACCTATTTCCAACACATGTTGGCTTAAAAAAAGCAATGGTTTCTACAAATGCAGAAGGCCTGTATGCAAAACTTGCAACTTCGTATCTGAGGGTGATAGATTTTTGTCCAGTGGTGCTCAAAAGGAATAAAACATTAATTTTTTTCAACTGTGCGATAACACATGTTGTATACCTTTTAACCTGTCAAATTTGTAAAATACAATATACAGGGAAAACCAAAAGACCTCTTAAAGAAAGGTTTTTGGAGCATATTCTCCGCCTCCCAGTTGTCCACCCCTGGAATGTGGATGGCAGATAGAAGACAATTGTGAGCTTCCACCCACTGCAGAATGTGAGTCACCTCCTTTATGGCTAAGGAACTAGGAGTCCCTTCCTGAGGTGGTGATGTCCGATTGGAATCTGATAAACCAGACCAAAGACAATTGAGGCCACGATCTGACAGAGCATTGAAGATAGCCCCCAACCTTAATATATTTATGGGAAGAGAGGATTCTTCCGGAGACCACAGGCCCTGAGCCTTTAGAGGGCCCAAAACAGCTCCCAAGCCTGACAGGCTGGCGTCCGTAGTCAGTTTCCCAGGAGGGTCTCAGAAAGCAAGTGCCCCAAGACAGATGTTCCTGTGACACCCACCATGAGAGAGAGTCTCTTGTTAGAAGGTCCAGATTTATCCTCTGAGATAAATCCGAATGACCTCGGTTCCATTGACGGAGCATACAAAGCTGCAGCGGTCAAAGATGGAACCAAGCAAAAGGAATAAATGTCCACGAATGCCACCATTAGACCAATCACCTCCATGCATTGAGCCACAGACGGACGAAAGGTAGACTGGAGAGAAAGGCAAGAAGCAAGAATCTTGTCTTTTCTGAACTCCATCAGAAAAATCTTCGTGGACAGGGAATCTATTATAGTCCCTAAAAAACACACTTTGGTAGATGGAACACGAGAACTTTTTTCCAAATTCACCTTCCACCCATGGGAACATAGAAAAGACAACAGCATCTCTGTATGAGATTGGGCTAGTTGAAAAGATGATGCCTAAACTAAAATGTCATCTAGATAAGGCGCCACAGAAATTCCCTGGGATCTGATCCCAGCCAAGAGTGCCCGCAGAACCTTTGTAAATATTCTGGGAGCCATAGCCAGACCAAATGGAAGTGCAACAAATTAGAAGTGTTTGTCCAAAAATGCAAACCTCAGATACTGATGGTGTACCTTGTGAATGGAACATGAAGGTATGCGTCCTTCAGGTCTATGGTCATCATAAACTGACCTTCCTGTACCAAAGGGAGATTGGAACGAATAGTTTCCATCTTGAAGGACGGAGCCCTCAGGAATTTGTTGAGAAACGAGGTCTAGAACGGGCCTCCTTTTTGGGAACCACAAATAGATTTGAAAAGAATCCTAGACCCTGTTCTGCTAGAGGGACAGGAACAATAACTCCCAGAGAGTATAGGTCTTTTACACAGTTTAAGAAGGCCTCCTTCTTTATTTGGTTTGAGGACAGTCTTGACATGAGAAATCTGCCCCTTGAAAGGCATGACTTGAATCCAATCCTGTAACACTGGGATACTATGTCTACCGCCCAAGGGTCTGGGAAATCTCGTATCCAGACTTGATGAAAAAAAGAAAGCCTGCCCCCTACCAGATCCACACTGGAATCGGGGGTGGAACCTTCATGCTGAATTAGAGTCAGCAGACGGCTTCTTGGATTGTTTTCCCTTGTTCCTGGGCTGGTTGGATTTCCAAGAAGATCTGGGTTGATCTGGTTTAGAGGAAGGAGGAGGACTTCTGTCCCTTAAAGTTATGAAAGGAATGAAAATTAGAGGTCTGACGACCTCTAGATCTATTTTTCTTGTCCTGAGGTAGGAAAGATCCCTTTCCACCTGTAATCTCTGAAATGATCTCTGCCAGACCAGGTCCAAACAGAGCCTTTCCCTTGAAGGGTAAATCCAAAAGCTTGGCCTTAGAAGAAACATCAGCTGACCAAGATTTTAACCACAGAGCCTTGCGGGCTAGTACCGTGACGCTAGAAATCTTAGCTCTTAGACAAACTATCTGCATATTGGCATCACAGATAAAGGTATTGGCTAATTTGAGAGCTTTGATCCTATCTTGGATCTCTCCTCTACTGTATTTTTCTGTGTAATTAGATCAGACAATACATCACACCAATAAGATGCAGCTCCCGCAACCGTAGCAATACTCAATGCTGGCTGCCACTGTAACCCTTGATGTATATACTTCTGCTTTATGTAAGCCTCTAGCTTCTTGTCCATTGAATTCCATTGGGGAATCATAGACTCTATCCAATTTAGAGAACTTTGTGGAGTTGACAGCAACCAAAGGTTTAGAGTCGTCTAAAGTAGCTAGAACCTCCTTCAATAGTAACCGGAGGTGTTCAAGCTTAAATCTAAAATTAACCTCTTCAGTTTAAAAAGACTTTCCTGCTCAAGTGCCAGAGTCTGAGATCTCACCTTCAGAAGCTACTGAAGTATTCTCCTCATCAGAAAACTGAGCAAGAGTGGCTAATGCAGTCCTAGAGTCAGGAGCCTTAGTATCAGGCAAATGTTTAGATTTTCTCTTGCGCTTACCCAAGGATGGGAAAGCTGACAAAGCCGCTGTTACTGCAGAGGAAACCTGAGCGGCAAAATCCCCAGGTAAATAAACACCCCCAGGTGGTTGAAAGGACACAGAAGGCACAATATGAGAAACAATTAAGGCTTGGGACGTTTGAGGAGAAAGCTAAGCATGTCACGCACAGCAATATCCTGAGAGACAGTTGGCTCAGAAGGGAGTATTTTATGTTTAAATTTTAAAGTTTTAGCTAAACAAGAGGAACAACATTGCATTGGAAGAACAATTTGGGCCACTAAGCATAATAAACATTTATCCATATAGATGGACTGATTCTGTACAGAGTCCATGCTATGGAGTAAAAGTGCCACTAGTAACAAACTAAATATAAGAAACAGTAGAGAAAATAAAACAATAATGTCGTTATTGAATAAAAACACCTCTGATTGCCTGAGGCTCCTACCTGCCAAGAGGAACACCCCACTAGCAAGAGGAAAAAAATGGATCGCCTAGTAAAGATTTCTTCTCTGCTTACACGATCCTGAAAGGCGATATACTTGGATTCTATATTGAGGGACCTGCACAGAAAAAAAAGATCGCTATCAATCTCCACTCCAAAAAAACGGAAGTACGGGTCACGTGAGCAGGCCCAATATAAACTGCGCAATACTTCAGAAAAACAAAAGTGTGCAAAGAAACTTAAACAGTTTAAGAAACGGCTTCCCCGTTTCACTTCTTCTCAGTTACAGAAGCTTCATGTTAAAGTACTAGAAAAAAAATATAACTCCCATCATAGTAATAAAAAAGTAGATATAGGTTAATAAATAATCATATCCTTATAATTAGCCTGTTACATCCCTTAGCCTGTGATACTGATAAGTGCCATACTGAGTAAAGTAAAAAAATTGTGTCCCCAATATGAATCCTTACATTAAAAGGATTAAGTCCCATAATTGATCTGTAAAAGAGGATTAACCTCTTAAGTGCTGTAGCCCTCCTGTACCTAGAAGGCAACGGCACTTACCTTAGATCCTATTGCATTCAAGATGCTGATCCTCAAGGTGTGACAGGCACTAAGTTCCCTGTTATGGACCTGTAGGAAAAAGAAAGAACAGAGTAACCAACTCTGGCTTTCCACAAAGGGGTAGCAAAGTGTTTAAAGTAAAGCAAAGGACTTACTCGCCGCCTTTTACCTGCTTAAAGCCACCACTACTCTTACTCAAGAGATTGACATGGACACAGCTAGACACCAATCCTTGCATGCCGGGAAATGTACCCATAAAAGGATTAAAATCTTCTGACACCAACTTCGCACAACCTCCATTGACAGAGGCAAAGAGAATGACTGGGGGTTATGGGTAAGGCAGTTACACTTGACAGCTTTGCTGGGGTGCTCTTTGCCACCTCCTGCTGGCCAGGAGTTGAATATCTCACTAGTAATTGGAATGATGTCGTGGACATATCCACATCATAGGAAAGAAAAAGACAAGTCACGCTACACCCTCCCAAGAATGTGGCTTAATAGCAATAGGGAAAAAAATAATAAAAAATGCCAGAGCTTGCTATAAAGAAATAGAAAAGTTATGGCTTTATAAAAAATAGATAATAATGCTAGCACTATTGTGAGCAGCTTACGTATACAGAAAAAAAAAATTCACATAGAGAGTCTCCCCAAAAACAAATAAAATGCATCCTAGACATATAAATGTTAACTGTATAGATAAACAGTGGTGTGTCTGTGATAGGCGTGAATGTCCCCTGACTGTGATGCACATATATAAATGTACCTGCTAATAGCACATGGGATATGTGAGTGCATGAAATGGCTGCCATTACCTCACGTGCACCCATTCTACCGTGCTTACCCAGCTGCATAAACCGTTTCCAGTACTGGGCCAGCAACAGCAGAGGATATTACAAAGAGTACGACGACGAGCTAACAGGAGGAGGCTAAGGGACATTTCCTCACAAAATCTGTGGCATGCTAGTGATAAACTCCAGCAGGAGAATTACATTTGATGCCTAAATAATCTATTACGCCCCTCTATGCAAATCCAGTGGTCCCTGGGGGAAGAAAAGGTCTCAAATAGGTATGCAAACTCCTGTTCACAAATTAAATCTGGAACACCTCAAATCTTCACCTTTATCCAGTGAAGGCAAAGACAAGACTGTGATAACCAGAGAGGTGAGAGTGATTAAAAGCTTGTGGAATGTTGAGTTTGTTTTCCAGCTCCTAGTGGCCAGGAGTAGAAACCCTCTAAATAATAACTTGCGGGCTCTCACCACCTTATGAAAGTCAAGGTGTATTCTTGAAAAAAACAGAATTTATGTTTACCTGATAAATTACTTTCTCCAACGGTGTGTCCGGTCCACGGCGTCATCCTTACTTGTGGGATATTCTCTTCCCCAACAGGAAATGGCAAAGAGCCCAGCAAAGCTGGTCACATGATCCCTCCTAGGCTCCGCCTACCCCAGTCATTCGACCGACGTTAAGGAGGAATATTTGCATAGGAGAAACCATATGGTACCGTGGTGACTGTAGTTAAAGAAAATAAATTATCAGACCTGATTAAAAAAACCAGGGCGGGCCGTGGACCGGACACACCGTTGGAGAAAGTAATTTATCAGGTAAACATAAATTCTGTTTTCTCCAACATAGGTGTGTCCGGTCCACGGCGTCATCCTTACTTGTGGGAACCAATACCAAAGCTTTAGGACACGGATGAAGGGAGGGAGCAAATCAGGTCACCTAAATGGAAGGCACCACGGCTTGCAAAACCTTTCTCCCAAAAATAGCCTCAGAAGAAGCAAAAGTATCAAACTTGTAAAATTTGGTAAAAGTGTGCAGTGAAGACCAAGTCGCTGCCCTACATATCTGATCAACAGAAGCCTCGTTCTTGAAGGCCCATGTGGAAGCCACAGCCCTAGTGGAATGAGCTGTGATTCTTTCGGGAGGCTGCCGTCCGGAAGTCTCGTAAGCCAATCTGATGATGCTTTTAATCCAAAAAGAAAGAGAGGTAGAAGTTGCTTTTTGACCTCTCCTTTTACCGGAATAAACAACAAACAAGGAAGATGTTTGTCTAAAATCCTTTGTAGCATCTAAATAGAATTTTAGAGCGCGAACAACATCCAAATTGTGCAACAAACGTTCCTTCTTTGAAACTGGTTTCGGACACAGAGAAGGTACGATAATCTCCTGGTTAATGTTTTTGTTAGAAACAACTTTTGGAAGAAAACCAGGTTTAGTACGTAAAACCACCTTATCTGCATGGAACACCAGATAAGGAGGAGAACACTGCAGAGCAGATAATTCTGAAACTCTTCTGGCAGAAGAAATTGCAACTAAAAACAAAACTTTCCAAGATAATAACTTAATATCAACGGAATGCAAGGGTTCAAACGGAACCCCCTGAAGAACTGAAAGAACTAAATTGAGACTCCAAGGAGGAGTCAAAGGTTTGTAAACAGGCTTAATTCTAACCAGAGCCTGAACAAAGGCTTGAACATCTGGCACAGCAGCCAGTTTTTTGTGAAGTAACACCGACAAGGCAGAAATCTGTCCCTTCAGGGAACTTGCAGATAATCCTTTTTCCAATCCTTCTTGAAGGAAGGATAGAATCCTAGGAATCTTAACCTTGTCCCAAGGGAATCCTTTAGATTCACACCAACAGATATATTTTTTCCAAATTTTGTGGTAAATCTTTCTAGTTACAGGCTTTCTGGCCTGAACAAGAGTATCGATAACAGAATCTGAGAACCCTCGCTTCGATAAAATCAAGCGTTCAATCTCCAAGCAGTCAGCTGGAGTGAAACCAGATTCGGATGTTCGAACGGACCCTGAACAAGAAGGTCTCGTCTCAAAGGTAGCTTCCAAGGTGGAGCCGATGACATATTCACCAGATCTGCATACCAAGTCCTGCGTGGCCACGCAGGAGCTATCAAGATCACCGACGCCCTCTCCTGATTGATCCTGGCTACCAGCCTGGGGATGAGAGGAAACGGCGGGAACACATAAGCTAGTTTGAAGGTCCAAGGTGCTACTAGTGCATCCACTAGAGCCGCCTTGGGATCCCTGGATCTGGACCCGTAGCAAGGAACTTTGAAGTTCTGACGAGAGGCCATCAGATCCATGTCTGGAATGCCCCACAGCTGAGTGACTAGGGCAAAGATTTCCGGATGGAGTTCCCACTCCCCCGGATGCAATGTCTGACGACTCAGAAAATCCGCTTCCCAATTTTCCACTCCTGGGATGTGGATAGCAGACAGGTGGCAGGAGTGAGACTCCGCCCATAGAATGATTTTGGTCACTTCTTCCATCGCTAGGGAACTCCTTGTTCCCCCCTGATGGTTGATGTACGCAACAGTTGTCATGTTGTCTGATTGAAACCGTATGAACTTGGCCCTCGCTAGCTGAGGCCAAGCCTTGAGAGCATTGAATATCGCTCTCAGTTCCAGAATATTTATCGGTAGAAGAGATTCTTCCCGAGACCAAAGACCCTGAGCTTTCAGGGATCCCCAGACCGCGCCCCAGCCCATCAGACTGGCGTCGGTCGTGACAATGACCCACTCTGGTCTGCGGAATGTCATCCCTTGTGATAGGTTGTCCAGGGACAGCCACCAACGGAGTGAGTCTCTGGTCCTCTGATTTACTTGTATCTTCGGAGACAAGTCTGTATAGTCCCCATTCCACTGACTGAGCATGCACAGTTGTAATGGTCTTAGATGAATGCGCGCAAAAGGAACTATGTCCATTGCCGCTACCATCAACCCGATCACTTCCATGCACTGAGCTATGGAAGGAAGAGGAACGGAATGAAGTATCCGACAAGAGTCTAGAAGTTTTGTTTTTCTGGCCTCTGTCAGAAAAATCCTCATTTCTAAGGAGTCTATTATTGTTCCCAAGAAGGGAACCCTTGTTGACGGGGATAGAGAACTCTTTTCCACGTTCACTTTCCATCCGTGAGATCTGAGAAAGGCCAGGACAATGTCCGTGTGAGCCTTTGCTTGAGGAAGGGACGACGCTTGAATCAGAATGTCGTCCAAGTAAGGTACTACAGCAATGCCCCTTGGTCTTAGCACAGCTAGAAGGGACCCTAGTACCTTTGTGAAAATCCTTGGAGCAGTGGCTAATCCGAAAGGAAGCGCCACGAACTGGTAATGTTTGTCCAGGAATGCGAACCTTAGGAACCGATGATGTTCCTTGTGGATAGGAATATGTAGATACGCATCCTTTAAATCCACCGTGGTCATGAATTGACCTTCCTGGATGGAAGGAAGAATAGTTCGAATGGTTTCCATCTTGAACGATGGAACCTTGAGAAACTTGTTTAAGATCTTGAGATCTAAGATTGGTCTGAACGTTCCCTCTTTTTTGGGAACTATGAACAGATTGGAGTAGAACCCCATCCCTTGTTCTCTTAATGGAACAGGATGAATCACTCCCATTTTTAACAGGTCTTCTACACAATGTAAGAATGCCTGTCTTTTTATGTGGTCTGAAGACAACTGAGACCTGTGGAACCTCCCCCTTGGGGGAAGTCCCTTGAATTCCAGAAGATAACCTTGGGAGACTATTTCTAGCGCCCAAGGATCCAGAACATCTCTTGCCCAAGCCTGAGCGAAGAGAGAGAGTCTGCCCCCCACCAGATCCGGTCCCGGATCGGGGGCCAACATTTCATGCTGTCTTGGTAGCAGTGGCAGGTTTCTTGGCCTGCTTTCCCTTGTTCCAGCCTTGCATTGGTCTCCAAGCTGGCTTGGCTTGAGAAGTATTACCCTCTTGCTTAGAGGACGTAGCACCTTGGGCTGGTCCGTTTCTACGAAAGGGACGAAAATTAGGTTTATTTTTTGCCTTGAAAGGCCGATCCTGAGGAAGGGCGTGGCCCTTACCCCCAGTGATATCAGAGATAATCTCTTTCAAGTCAGGGCCAAACAGCGTTTTCCCCTTGAAAGGAATGTTAAGTAGCTTGTTCTTGGAAGACGCATCAGCCGACCAAGATTTCAACCAAAGCGCTCTGCGCGCCACAATAGCAAACCCAGAATTCTTAGCCGCTAACCTAGCCAATTGCAAAGTGGCGTCTAGGGTGAAAGAATTCGCCAATTTGAGAGCATTGATTCTGTCCATAATCTCCTCAAAAGGAGGAGAATCACTATCGACCGCCTTTATCAGATCATCGAACCAGAAACATGCGGCTGTAGCGACAGGGACAATGCATGAAATTGGTTGTAGAAGGTAACCTTGCTGAACAAACATCTTTTTAAGCAAACCTTCCAATTTTTTATCCATAGGATCTTTGAAAGCACAACTATCCTCTATGGGTATAGTGGTGCGTTTGTTTAAAGTGGAAACCGCTCCCTCGACCTTGGGGACTGTCTGCCATAAGTCCTTTCTGGGGTCGACCATAGGAAACAATTTTTTAAATATGGGGGGAGGGACGAAAGGAATACCGGGCCTTTCCCATTCTTTATTAACAATGTCCGCCACCCGCTTGGGTATAGGAAAAGCTTCTGGGAGCCCCGGCACCTCTAGGAACTTGTCCATTTTACATAGTTTCTCTGGGATGACCAACTTGTCACAATCATCCAGAGTGGATAATACCTCCTTAAGCAGAATGCGGAGATGTTCCAACTTAAATTTAAATGCAATCACATCAGGTTCAGCCTGTTGAGAAATGTTCCCTGAATCAGTAATTTCTCCCTCAGACAAAACCTCCCTGGCCCCATCAGACTGGGTTAGGGGCCCTTCAGAAATATTAATATCAGCGTCGTCATGCTCTTCAGTATCTAAAACAGAGCAGCCGCGCTTACGCTGATAAGTGTTCATTTTGGCTAAAATGTTTTTGACAGAATTATCCATTACAGCCGTTAATTGTTGCATAGTAAGGAGTATTGGCGCGCTAGATGTACTAGGGGCCTCCTGAGTGGGCAAGACTCGTGTAGACGAAGGAGGGAATGATGCAGTACCATGCTTACTCCCCTCACTTGAGGAATCATCTTGGGCATCATTGTCATTATCACATAAATCACATTTATTTAAATGAATAGGAATTCTGGCTTCCCCACATTCAGAACACAGTCTATCTGGTAGTTCAGACATGTTAAACAGGCATAAACTTGATAACAAAGTACAAAAAACGTTTTAAAATAAAACCGTTACTGTCACTTTAAATTTTAAACTGAACACACTTTATTACTGCAATTGCGAAATAACATGAAGGAATTGTTCAAAATTCACCAAATTTTCACCACAGTGTCTTAAAGCCTTAAAAGTATTGCACACCAAATTTGGAAGCTTTAACCCTTAAAATAACGGAACCGGAGCCGTTTTAAACTTTAACCCCTCTACAGTCCCTGGTATCTGCTTTGCTGAGACCCAACCAAGCCCAAAGGGGAATACGATACCAAATGACGCCTTCAGAAAGTCTTTTCTAAGTATCAGAGCTCCTCTCACATGCGACTGCATGCCATGCCTCTCAAAAACAAGTGCGCCACACCGGCGCGAAAATGAGGCTCTGCTTATGCTTTGGGAAAGCCCCTAAGGAATAAGGTGTCTAATACAGTGCCTGCCGATATTATTATATCAAAATACCCAGATAAAATGATTCCTCAAGGCTAAATATGTGTTAATAATGAATCGATTTAGCCCAGAAAAAGTCTACAGTCTTAATAAGCCCTTGTGAAGCCCTTATTTACGATCGTAATAAACATGGCTTACCGGATCCCATAGGGAAAATGACAGCTTCCAGCATTACATCGTCTTGTTAGAATGTGTCATACCTCAAGCAGCAAGAGACTGCACACTGTTCCCCCAACTGAAGTTAATTGCTCTCAACAGTCCTGTGTGGAACAGCCATGGATTTTAGTGACGGTTGCTAAAATCATTTTCCTCATACAAACAGAAATCTTCATCTCTTTTCTGTTTCTGAGTAAATAGTACATACCAGCACTATTTCAAAATAACAAACTCTTGATTGAATAATAAAAACTACAGTTAAACACTAAAAAACTCTAAGCCATCTCCGTGGAGATGTTGCCTGTACAACGGCAAAGAGAATGACTGGGGTAGGCGGAGCCTAGGAGGGATCATGTGACCAGCTTTGCTGGGCTCTTTGCCATTTCCTGTTGGGGAAGAGAATATCCCACAAGTAAGGATGACGCCGTGGACCGGACACACCTATGTTGGAGAAAAGAAATTGAGACTATATTTATATATTTTTTTTTTGTTACTTCAAAGTAGAGCCATAACAGTGCTGGATGGTAGATGGCCTCTGACCTATTTGGGAATACAGTAATTCCTTCTCAGAGATCTGAGAAATAGATTACAATCCTATATATATATATATACAGTTTGAAGATAAAAGGAATACGTGGCTTGACTCAGATGGATAGGCTTGAGTGCCAAACAGGGTAAGCCTTTATATTTCTGGAGGGTGAAGAAAATTGGAAATTAAATTCAATATATATAAAACTTATCTTGGTTCATGTGCTAGCTAATACTCACCAACCATCCTGTAGGGGTAACAGATAGAATTAACTAATTTACTGTCACTAATTTTAACAGTGACCCTGCTTATTGTCGACTTTATTCCTAGCAAATGTCCATTACACGATGGACTATAAAATGCTTGGAGTTGTGGAAAACTAATAGCTACTAGGACTACTGAATAACCAGGAATATTGTGTTGACTGTATATAACGATAAAGAAACTTCACATAAAGGTTTCAAGAAGAACATTAAGCATATCAGAGATAAATCCCAAGGTCATGTAATTGATCTTTTTGAAGGGCAGATACGAGCCAGTACTTGAATGAAAAAATATATGAGATTTGCAACTTCAGATAAATTTAAAACATTTACATAACTTGTTATTGGGTCTAAAAGCATTATGAATCTTAAACCTAGAAAAGATATCCCATTGCTTTATGTAAAGTTTGAATTCCTCATTACAAATAATATCTACACATTTTTTTTATCATTTAAAAAAACAAAACCAAAGCAAAAACATAAATTATGCTTGCCAGATAATTTCCTTCCCTTCTGTACGGGGTGAGTCCACAGCTGCATCCATCACTTCTGGGAAATACAGAATCTGGCCACCAGGAGGAGGAAAAGACACCCCTGCAAAAGGCTTAAATACCTTCCACACTTGCCTCATCCCCCAGTCATTCTGTCGAGGGAACAAGTAACAGTAGGAGAAATATCAGGGTGAAAAAAGTTGCCAGAAGAACAAAAATAAATTTAAGGCCGTCCATCGGAAAAATACGGGCGGGAGCTGTGGACTCTCCCCGTACAGAAGGAAAGAAAATTATCTTTCCTGAGGGAAAAAACAGGGATAGGCATGGATGCCAAGAGAGTCTAGATCTGATTCCACCAAAGGTAGAGATCCGAAAAAACCTTTTCAGGGAATCCAGATCGAAGGTACACACCGAAGGAGAGTTCCTTGACCTCCTGCTGAACTCTCAGAATCAGAAAAAAAGGAAATTTATGCTTACCTGATAAATTTATTTCTTTTACGATATGACTAGTCCACGGATTTCATCCTTACTTATGGGATAACGCCTCCTGGTTAGCAGGAAGTGGCAAAGAGCACCACAGCAGAGCTGTATATATAGCTCCTCCCTTCCCTCCCACTCCAGTCATTCGACCGAAGTTAGGAAGAGAAAGGAAAAGCCAAAGGTGCAGAAGTGACTTTAGTTTAACAAAATAAGTACATACCTGTCTTAGAAATGACAGGGTGGGCCGTGGACTTGTCATATCGTAAAAGAAATAAATTTATCAGGTAAGCATAAATTTCCTTTTCTTTTACAAGATATGACGAGTCCACGGATTTCATCCTTACTTATGGGATACAATACCAAAGCTATAGGACACGGATGAAAGGGAGGGACAAGACAGGAACCTAAACGGAAGGCACCACTGCTTGAAGAACCTTTCTCCCAAAAATAGCCTCAGATGAAGCAAAAGTATCAAATTTGTAAAATTTGTAAAAAATATGAAGAGACGACCAAGTTGCAGCCTTTCAAATCTGTTCAACAGAAGCATCGTTTTTAAATGCCCATGAGCCACAGCCCTAGTGGAATGAGCCGTAATTCTTTCAGGAGGCTGCTGGCCAGCAGTCTCATATGCCAGACGGATAATACTCTTCAGCCAAAAAGAAAGAGAGGTAGCCGTAGCTTTCTGGCCCCTACGTTTTCCAGAAAAAACAATAAATAAAGAGGATGATTGACGAAATTCTTTAGTCGCCTGCAAGTAAAACTTCAGGGCACGGACCACATCCAAGTTATGCAACAAACGCTCCTCCTTAGAAGAAGGATTAGGACACAATGAAGGAACAACAACTTCCTGATTAATATTCTTATTATAAACAACCTTAGGAAGAAACCCAGGTTTAGTACGTAAAACCACCTTATCAGAATGGAAAATAAGATAAGGAGAATCACATTGTAACGCTGAAAGTTCAGAAACTCTACGAGCAGAGGAAATAGCAACTAAAAATAAAACCTTCCACGATAACAACTTAATATCTATGGAATGCATAGGTTCAAACGGAACCCCTTGAAGAACATTAAGAACTAAATTCAAACTCCAGGGTGGAGCAATTTGCCTAAACACAGGCTTTATTCTAGTTAGAGCCTGAGAAAAAGACTAAACGTCTGTAAAATCTGCCAAACGCTTGTGTAGTAAAATCGACAAAGCAGAAATTTGTCCCTTTAAGGAACTTGCTGACAATCCTTTCTCCAATCCTTCTTGGAGAAAAGATAAAATCCTGGGAATCCTAACTCTACTCCATGAGTAGCACTTGGATTTGCACCAATAAAGATATTTACGCCATATCTTATGGTAGATCTTTCTAGTGACAGGCTTACGTGCCTGAATCAAAGTATCAATGACCGAATCAGAGAACCCCCGCTTAGATAAAATCAAGCGTTCAATCTCCAAGCAGTCAGCTGTAGAGAAGTTAAATTCGGATGATGGAAGGGTCCCTGAATGATAAGGTCCTGCCTCAAAGGAAGATTCCACGGCGGCAGAGAGGACATGTCCACCAGATCGGCATACCAAGTCCTGCGAGACCACGCCGGCGCAATTAGAATTACCGAAGCCCTCTCCTGTTTGACCCGTGCAATCACCTGGGGAAGGAGAGCAAACGGTGGAAACGCATAAGCTAGGTTGAACGACCAAGGCACTGCCAAGGCATCTATCAGTTCAGATTAGAATCAGGGTGGCAAAGACCTCCGGATGGAGTTCCCACTCCCCCGGATGAAACGTCTGTCTGCTTAAAAAGTCCACTTCCCAGTTGTCCACTCCTGGGATGTAAATTGCCGACAGATAACAAGAGTGAGCCTCAGCCCACCGAATTATCTTGGATACTTCTGTCATCGCCAAGGAACTCCTCGTTCCTCCCTGATGATTGATGTAAGCTACAGTCATGATGTTGTCCGACTGAAAGCCTGAAGTGCACTGAATATTGCTCTCAATTCCAGAATGTTGATTGAAAGTAGATACTCCGACCGAGACCACACCCCCTGAGCCTTCAGGGAACTCCAGACCACACCCCAGCCTAATAGACTGGCGTCCGTTGTCACTATAACCCAAGAGGGTCTGCGGAAACACGTCCCTTGGGACAGATGATCCGGCGACAACCACCAAAGAAGAGAGTCTCTTGTCTCCTGATCCAGACTTATCTGAGGAGACAAATTTGCATAATCTCCATTCCACTGCCCGAGCATGCACAGTTGTAGCTGTCTGAGATGAAATTGAGCAAACAGAATGATGTCCATTGCCGCCAACATCAATCCAATCACCTCCATGCACTGAGCCACTGATGGTCGAGGATTGGACTGAAGGGCTCGGCATGTATTCAGAATCTTTGACTTTCTGACCTCTGTCAAGAAAATCTTCATGGATAAGGAATCCCAAGAAGGGAACCCTTGTCTGCGGAATTAGTGAACTCTTTTCTAGATTCACCTTCCACCCGTGAGTCCTCAGAAAGGACAGAACCATGTCTGTATGAGATTTTGTCAGATGGTAAGACAACGCCTGGATCAGAATATTGTCCAGATAAGGCGCCACTGCAATGCAACACGGCCTGAGAACCACCAGAAGAGACCCTAGAACCTTCGTGAAGATCCTGGGTGCTGTGGCCAAACCGAAGGGGAGGGCCACGAACTGAAAATGTTTGTCCAGGAAGGCAAACCTTAGGAACTGGTGATGATACTTGTGGATAGGAATATGAAGATATGCATCCTTCAAGTCCACAGTAGTCATATATTGACCCTCCTGGATCAATGGCAGAATTGTTCGAATAGTCTCCATCTTGAAGGATGGAACTCTGAGAAACTTGTTTAGACTTTTTAGATCTAAAATAGGTTGAAACGTGCCCTCTTTTTTGGGGACCACGAAAAGATTTGAGTAAAACCCCTGCCCCTGTTCCAGTATTGGAACGGGACAAATTACTCCCATAGTAGAGATGTCTTTTACACAACGTAAGAACGCCTCTCTTTTTATCTGGTCTACAGACAATCGTGAAAGAAGAAACCTCCCCCTTGGGAGCGAATTTTTGAATTCCAACTGATACCCTTGGGACACGATTTCCAGTGTCCAGGGGTCCTGAACATCTCTTACCCAAGCCTGGGCAAAGAGAGAAAGTCTGCCCCTTACTAGATCCGGTCCTGGATCGGGGGCCGCCCCTTCATGCTGTCTTGGTAGCAGCAGCAGGCTTCTTGGGTTGTTTACCCTTGTTCCAAGTCTGGTTGGGTCTCCAGACGGACTTGGCCTGAGCAAAATTCCCTTCCTGTTTAGCGGAAGAAGAGGGGACTCCTTTGAAGTTCCGAAAGGAGCGAAAATTATTTTGTTTACCCCTCAGTTTAGCTGTTATATCCTGAGGTAGGAGATGACCCTTACCTCCCGTAATGTCAGAAATAATTTCTTTCAAGTCAGGCCCGAATAGGGTTTTTCCTTTGAAAGGAATAGTCAAAAGATGACACATCAGCAGACCAACATTTTAACCATAACGCTCTATGCGCTAAAATGGCGAATCCGGTATTCTTAGCCGCCAATTTGGCAATCTGAAAGGCGGCATCCGTAATAAAAGAATTAGCCAGCTTAAGAGCCTTAATTCTATCTAAGATTTCCTCTAAAGGAGTCTCAATCTTAAGAGACTCTTCTAAGGCGTCAAACCAGAAGGCCGCCGCAGTTGTAACTGGTACAATGCAGGCCGTCGGTTGTAAAAGGAAACCCTGATGAATAAACAACTTTTTTAGAAGACCCTCCAATTTCTTATCCATAGGATCTTTGAAAGCACAACTGTCCTCAATAGGAATAGTTGTACGCTTAGCCAGGGTAGATATAGCTCCCTCCACCTTAGGGACTGTTTGCCAAGAGTCCTGGACAGTGTCAGATATGGGATACATTTTCTTAAAATTAGGAGAAGGTGAAAACGGGATACCCGGTCTTTCCCATTCCCGCGTAATAATTTCCGAGATTCTCTTAGGAACCGGAAAAAACATCAGAGTAAGCAGGCACCTCTAAGTATTTGTCCATCTTACACAGTTTCTCTGGTGGTACCACAATAGAGTCACAGTCATCCCGAGTCGCTAAAACCTCCCGAAGTAAGAGGCGGAGGTGTTCAAGCTTAAATCTAAAGGACATGACGTCCGAGTCCGTCTGAGGTCACACACTTCCCGAGTCGGAAAGTTCCCCCTCAGACAGAAGTTCCCTGTCCCCCAATTCAGATCCCTGTGAGGGTACATCGGAAATAGCCAACAAAGCATCAGAAGTCGCAGGATTCGAATTGGCTTCTGTCCTGCTGTGTTTGCCCTGCA
The DNA here is from genome assembly GCF_027579735.1 of Bombina bombina. Classification (NCBI taxonomy): domain Eukaryota; kingdom Metazoa; phylum Chordata; class Amphibia; order Anura; family Bombinatoridae; genus Bombina; species Bombina bombina. The sequence continues at coordinate 466,520,354 of NC_069504.1, read as the reverse complement.
ACACTGGCAACTTAGATAAAACCTCTGTATGGGTAGATGACATAACTGCAGCCATATCCTTCAGAGTAAATGAAGTGGACGCGGTTGAAGAACCCAGCGTCGCTTGGGTGGGCATTAAAGGTTGTGACGCTTGGGGAGCAAGTAGCGGCATACCCTGATTCTCATCAGACTGAGAAGCATCCTTAGACACACTTTCCTTAAAGAAAATCTGTTCTATACATTGTAAGGCCCTTTCAGTACACGAGGGACAAAAAGTAAGAGGGGGTTCCACAATGGCATCTAAACACATAGAACAAGTACTTTCCTCAAGTTCAGACATATTAAACAGACTAGTAATAATAGTCATTCTTTACTTGATATAATGAGCTCTGAAGTCAAATTATGTAGACAAAAAATGTTTTGACTAAAAGTGTACTGCACCTTTAAATAATAAAAGCGCAACAATTTTTCTGTTATCAGCCAAAACAACTTTTGCGGGTTGTTTGGTTATTTTATATAACAGATTTGATCAATTTTATCAATATTTATTACACTCCAGGCCCCTGCACCTCGCCACAGCTTACCTGCCCCCAGACCACACTGATTCTGCTTAAGTAGCGCTACCAAGTCTCTCTGTACCCCTTCGAATACAGGAACAACTTAGGCCCCACCGGAGCCCAGGACCTTGCTGCCGATCCGGATGAATACTGCGCGGCTGAGCGTGCGAAATTAGGCACGCCCACCGTGGGCGTAACTTGGGCCGTACTGAGACCCGCATGGGAAGCAAAAATAACATGTCGGTTTCGCAACTTAGAACGTTAAAAGCTATGTGCCCCTCTATATACACACTTCAATAATAAAGCGCAACATCATTGAAAACTGCACTCTCTCAGGCCAGTTATAGATAGATAATAACGACAGCCCTTAGACAGCAAACCGCATCTCCCAGCGTCAGCCCACACAGAATATACATAAGTGAAACACCAAACACACTGATAAGTAATCAAGATAAACGGGAATTCCAGGTACACCATTTCCTGTACTGCATACTGATTACCCCTCCCCAGTTAGGGAATAATGTCAGCCTGTTCTGATGACTGAACATACCTCAATGCTGCTTGTAGCATGACACGGTTCTCCACACTGAAGATGTTTCTTTACACTACCTTCAACCACTCTGTGGGAACCAGCAAGATCTTAGATAATGTTTGCTAAGATCATCAACATCAGGGCAGAAAATAAGATGTCTCCACTCCTCTTGGGAAGTAATTGACTGACTATTTCTCCCTGAGAAAAATAGTACTCACTGGTACCATTTTAAAATAAAAAACTTCTTGATTGAAGAATCTAAACTAACACCTCACTTTACCTCTTCCTATCACTAACACAGGCAAAGAGAATTACTGGAGTGGGAGGGAAGGGAGGAGCTATATATACAGCTCTGCTGTGGTGCTCTTTGCCACTTCCTGCTAACCAGGAGACGTTATCCCATAAGTAAGGATGAAATCCGTGGACTCGTCATATCTTGTAAAAGAAAAGATCTCTCTTAGAAAGAACCCAACTGGTATAAACGCAGAAGACCAGGTCCTCAGAGTAGAAAGAGTGACCTAAGATTTCCTAGAAAGAAAGAAGGAATCCCAGAATACACTCTCTCACTTCCGTGGAAGTGATAAATCAAAAAACGACCCAGTAAGTAGACCAAAGGTAATTTTCCCAGAACAGGGAAAGATATACCGCATACTGGAGACCGGTGCGGCCTATCCAGAAGGCTATGAAAATCTGGAAGATAGATAAGCAACAATGCCAACCCAAAGAATCGGACTGGGCTAAACATCCCCCTCCCACAGAACCAACGAGGTCTGAAGGAAAACTGCAGGGCAAGCCTATAGAGTACTCTACCTCAAAAAAAGGCCTAAGGAGACTTCCTGTCTGAAAGATCAAACAGCATCCAAAGAACCACCCTGGAGTCTACCCCAGGAAACTCCACTCCAAATTCAACGCAAAGGATGGAAAGGAAAAGAGAAATTCCTTAAAACTCCTAGCAGGCAATGGAGAAACCAGAACCGACAAAAATCAGGAGCAACCAGAACCCAGGAACACAGGATACTGCATAAAAAAACCTGGATCCCAAGAAAAATCTAGGATCAGAACGAGGTTACTGAAAACGATACGGTCCCTAAAAACCTGGATTTCCTCACCATGATGACAGGAAAGTATCCATGTCCCTGAATATGGGAAGAGACAACCGTATATATCAACCCTCAAGAGGAAGAAGAAATAAACTCTGCATAGAGATCATAGAACGAGAGAACCCCTACGGACCACCAATAGAGGGGGAAAAATGTCACCCCTGTGAAAAGGAACCGGGAAAAAGACCCCAAAAAGTCACCCATCCCCCCCCCCCCCCATCACCAGGAGAAGAAAAACTTAGCTCCTAAAGAAAACTGCCACAGCAGAATTCACACTCCAAGGTAACAGCTTTTCTAAGCAGGGTATTAACTCGTAGGTCACTTGGACTGCACACGATCCAAAATCAGATTCCCAAACAAGATGATTTAAACTAGGACCAGCCTGACATCTAGGACAGAAGGGCTTCCTCTGGACCGAAGTAACAAGGAAACAACCTCTTGAGGAGAAAAAGGAAGAGAGGCAACTAGTACCCAAACAGGTGCAGCCTGTTATTTAGTATACAACATAATTGTCAAAATTCTCAAAAAGAACAGAGATAACTAATACCCAACCAGGACCAGCCCGATATGTAGGATACGACATATCTGTTCAAGGGTCAAACAGAAAATTCTAAAGTTCGAGATTTTACAACAATCTCAAACTCTAAAAATAAAACCTATCCTAACCGAATTAGAAAAGAAAATAGGCAAGTGCACTCAAGTGCTAGCCAAAGGGAAAGTGAAACTGACAAGTCCAGCCCGTCATGCGACACAATTCCTCAAGAGCTCTGAAACTGGGAATCTGATACAAAAACAAAGAAATAAAAAATATAGAGACGATAAGGAATAGGATCACCATCCCTCCAGTCGTCTAAACAAGCTCACTATCTGATTCAGAAGTTCAGATTCCGCTGACTGATCAGAACTAGGAACCTCCAACATCGCCAAAACCTCTCTCAGAAGTACACCCGGGAGAGCCATTCTAAATCTAAAATCAAAATTTACCTCCGTCGGAGTATCTGGGGGCTCCGACCCTGGAGGTAGCACCTCTGAAGCCTCAGAGGACACCGCTTCCCCAGAAGACTGATTGGATATCATCGTCCTCATACCGGACTTTGGGTAGGAGTACACGGATTAAGCCTTCGCTTGCACGTGGCAGGAAGATGAAAATGCGCTAAAGCCATAGATATGGCCAATGCGAAACCGTTTAGTAACCTCTGGTGGAAAGAAACCTCCTTCAGGAGAAGGGCTAACGATATTCGGGATGACTGCCTGTGTAGGAACAGAAGATTCTAGGGAACACACCTCACGGGATGCAAAATCCTCAGAGGTGGATGGCTCAGTGGTCTCTAACATCTTAACCTTGGAAGATGAGAACACCCTATTGCTGCATACGGGACATAATTGAGAGGGCTGGTTTACCCGGGCCTCCCCACAACACAGGAAACCCCCTCTAACATATCAGAATCCTCCATAACTTGACTAAGTAGATTATGGACAAAAAACAACTGGCACCTTACACCCATTTACTACCTCCTATGACCCAGACAGGTAGAGAAAAAACAGATCCTCTCCGCAGACGCCCGGTCAGGAATAAGGAAATGGAATACAAAAAAGTGACCGCACCCCGGTCATGTGGTGCAACATGCAGGATTGCTCCCGCTAAGGGAAAGCGCGCCAGTCTAATAAAAATTGCACAGCTCGAAAAGTAACCTGTACGTTCCGTAATAGCCTATGAGCCCCAAACATCTCTACACATAAGTAGTCAGAATCACATAACAAACATGATTAAAGCCCCCACTGTTCAAAAATCCCCCTCAGGAGATATTAACCCTTGATTCCATAAAGATAAAGGAGTCCCACTGAGACCCTGTCTTTTAACGTTAACATGCATGTAAAAATTGAAAAAATCTTACCGGAATCTATGCCATGGAACAGCAACACGGTCCTTCAAGTTTGACAGATTGTAGCAGTGCTTCTGACATGGACTTGAGTGCAGAAAAGCAGACAGCGAAATTTGTCAACGCTGATTGCTTATGGAGCTGTTAATATGAGTCAGGATGGCTACGCAGAAAAACTCTCCCTGCATCTCCGGACTCATTAACTTTCATCAATGCTCTCACTGAGAGACTGACAAGACTACTAAAAACTCCAGTCCCATCTCGAAGAGTACTACTCCGTAATCTTCCGACACTTCTCTGTCAACCTCCTGTGACGAAAGGCAAAGAATGACTGGGGGATGAGGGAAGTGGGGGAGGTATTTAAGCCTTTGGCTGGGGTGTCTTTGCCTTCTCCTGGTGGCCAGGTTCTGTATTTCCCAAAAGTAATGAATGCAGCTGTGGACTCTCCCCATATTAAGAAGGAAAGACAAAGACATTTCGAAGAAGTGTAAAGCAATAGTACTAGCACAGCTGGAATCTGCACACCATTCCACCATGGTAGAGGATTACCAATATCTACCAGGGATCATCTGATTTTTAACATTGGAGATGATTTCTAACAATGTTCTTTAAAGGAAATTAAGTAGACATAGCAGGATGTCCTGCTTTGTTTAACTATGTACAAGAAAATAAGAAAAGAGAGAGAAGCACTCAACTGAGACAGAACAAAAGCTAGAAAAACTTCTGTGCTTGTCCACAAGGCCAGTCAGGGTACAGTCTCTTATAGCACATTATGCCTTTCACAGAAAAAAAAAATATATAATATCCTGTAGCATATCAGTCTGACCCTTCCCAATGACAGTCGAGTGCTGAAATACCAGGCAATTGTTCTCTGAACAAGAGAAAACAACAAACCCCAGACGTACGTTTCGGCCTCCCTTGGGTCTCGTCAGTGAGGTGCAGTTGCATCTCTCTAGGGCATATGTGCAAGGAGTCCACGTCTGGTTTCCCCTTTTTACTCCTAGGGAGACCCAAGAGTAATTTGCACACAAACAAGAAAATAGAGAGGCGCACTCAACTGAGACAGAACAAAAGCTAGAAAAACTTCCGTGCTTGTCCACAAGTATAATCTGTGGGGGAAGACAGCACACTCTCCAGAGTGTGGCATGGAAAGAGACTAGCCAGGTCTTAACTGCACTGCAAATAATCAATTTTTCCAGCCTCCAATTTTTTTTAAAATTCTTTTTATTCAAGGAACTCAGGTACAAGACAAAAACACATATTGTCACAAGATAGAGAGTTAATGCAAAGCATAAAACAGTAGATCTGTTGAATATACATTATAGTAAAGTATAGTAGGCACATACATATTCACTTACAACAAAAAGCAGGCATAAATATGGGATATACTCAGTGTGTAGCAACAGACACGCTATAAGTTAGGGTAATTTTTTATTTATTTTTTGCATGAAAAGCAAGTTAAAATACATATATATCCCATAGTGAAGTCACCTGAGCTCCTTAATTTTCTATTTAATCAAAATAACAAACAAACACACACAAATAAAACAAAAACACGAGAACGGGAGAACAACCAGACCCTTACTCTGTCAATTAGCCCCTCAATTTGGGATTAGAATTGTGAAAGAAAAATACTATCAGTCTGAAGTTTAAGGTTCTATCTTGCGGTTGATTAAAGAAAAAACAAGAATATACCTAGGGATAAATGTCAAAATCAATATTTATAGAGGTATTATGACAATCTATTAGCACAATATATTAAAAAGAGCGGAGCGATAGGTAATTTCAGTGAAATAACTTAACATAGATCATATCCCTTCAGTTTATAGATATCAGTCGGGGTCAGAATATTACCAATTGGTACCAATTGTAAACATGTCTGTGGGTATATAACTAATATTATAGCTGGCGGAATGGGATTTTAGATACTCCAGGAGAAATTTAGAGTATTGCGGCAAATTGAAATAGTTAGGCCCACTGCGATAAGTAAATAGTTAAACAGGCCAGGCTATTTTAGAATAGTGATAGGAATGATCCGCCAAATCAAGCCAGGGTGTAGTGGGAATTATCAAACATTTTCAGTTAGAGCAATTAGAGATGGTTTGATTCACAGAGTCTAGTAAGAATTAAGAAGACAATATATGTTAAGTGTGTGTTTTTAGGAGCCTTTGATTATTTTACGGAGTTGAGTAACCAAAGTATAGTAGCATAAATTCTAAATATATCGTTCAAATAAAATGTGTGTGGCAAAAGTCTAGATCAGTGTGTACATGTGAAAAGGACAAATGGTAGGAAGTTACCTGTGGAACCTAAAGGAGAAATCTTACAATAATATAGTGCATAGATAACAGATATGTTCAGATTTGTCAACAGAACAAAGTTGTCAGAACCATAAGAACAACATTAATCATTTTAGCAGAGCATGGCATTCGCTGATATTATTGTTCAGAATTACATACTATTATTTAAAGGTTCCACTGAAAGTCTCTCCTGCATGGAAAAATCCCTGTGTGGAGAGGGAACTGGGAATATCTTCTATACTTTGCAAGCTTGTTTCATAAAAAACTCCATTAGGAGAATTTACAACGAGTTGTTCACATGATCCCTACTATGATGAGGTTAGCGTGTGATATTGTAAGCAGACATGCATTGCTTATTTACAGAGAATGTGATATAGTACCAAAAATCTTAAATAGATATGATAACAAGCTAAAAACTATTTTAAACAAAACAAGCGGCCAACAGGGCCAAAGTTAAGCGCTAATACAAAACAAGAATTATACCAGATGGATAATAGGCTAAACTCTGAGCAATTATATAGATGCATTCTCGCCATATACCAAAATGAGTTGCATTATGTATCTATTGCAGATAAATTAGCCGGTTAATAATCAAGCAACATTTCACATAGAAATTGGTATTGTCAGTCCGTTGGCTATGAACAATAAAAGAAAGCCGATCACCTGTTAGCCCAGAAAACACATCAGAAGGTACTGTAGCCTAGCAACAAGTAGATAAAGCCGAAGACATATATAGGGATCTGCTATACCCGCATTCTATGTTAAAAGCAAAAGGGTAAATAGCAGTTCGCGGCACAGGGATGTGTGTTATGATTCAGCCAACTCCAGGGGATAGTCTCCCTATGGGTGATGGGGGAAACCAGACGTGGACTCCTTGCCCAATGTGCTTAGTGGGATATGGCTGCACTTCACTGATGAGGCCCAAAGAAGGTCGAAACGATAGTTTGGGGTTTCCGTTTTTCTTTGCTCAGAGGAGAATTGCCTGGTGTTTAAGGGCTGGACTGACCATGTCGGCGGGATCAGACTGATATACTACAGGAAAGTTTTCAATTTCAATTGCGTTCAATTTCCATACCTTCAAATTTAACGATTTGAGATCCTCTGTGAAAAGCACAATTGGGCAGAAAGAAGCTACTCCCAGGTGGCAACCAGGCCATAGAACAAGCTATTGAGCTGCTGTTCATTCCTGGCAGACTGCTTCTCTTTGTGTTTTGGTTGTTTAAATATGTATCACAGAACAAACAGTAAACGGCTAATAATTAAATTTGCAACTAGACTGACAGCAAAGGAAATTGAGCAAACAGGAATTAAAAAAGCTGAAAGATTGTTTGAAAACATCTGCCGAAACAATCCTCAGCTAAAATCAAAGAACAAAAATATGATCACTAATTATGTCATAAACCATGTATCCAAATTCCTTTGAAGGCCATAAACTGTGTCTAAATCACATGTACCAAAACATTTAGTCAGCACAATAAAATATTGCGTGACTTTATTATAATGATAGAGTTACATCAGCATAAAAACATAATTTATGTAAGAACTTACCTGATAAATTCATTTCTTTCATATTGGCAAGAGTCCATGAGCTAGTGACGTATGGAATATACAATCCTACCAGGAGGGGCAAAGTTTCCCAAACCTCAAAATGCCTATAAATACACCCCTCACCACACCCACAATTCAGTTTAACGAATAGCCAAGTAGTGGGGTGATAGAAAAAGGAGTAAAAAAAGCATACAAAAAAAAGGAACTGGAAATATAATTGTGCTTTTATACAAAAAATCCACCAAAAAAGGGTGGGTCTCATGGACTCTTGCCAAATGAAAGAAATTAATTTATCAGGTAAGTTCTTACATAAATTATGTTTTCTTTCATGTAATTGGAAAGAGTCCATGAGCTAGTGACGTATGGGATAGAAATACCCAAGATGTGGAAGTCCACAGAAGAGTCAATAGAAAGGGAGGAAAAAAATAAAAACAGCCATTTTCCGCTGAAAAAATTAAATCCACAAAAAATAAGTTTTTATTATAAATTGAAAGAAAAAAAAACTTAAAACATCAAAATGGTAAAATTTAGTAAATGTATGCAAAGAAGACCAAGTTGCTGCTTTGCAAATTTGATCAACTGAAGCTTCATTCTTAAAAGCCCAAGAAGTGGAGACTGATCTAGTAGAATGAGCTGTGATCCTCGGAGGTGGGGACTGCCCCGCCTCCAAATAAGCTTTAGGAATCAAAAGCTTTAACCAAGATGCCAAAGAAAAGGCAAAAGCATTCTGACCTTTCCTAAAACCAGAGAAGACAACAAATAAACTAGAAGTCTTCCTGAAATCTTTAGTAGCTTCAACATAATATTTCAAAGCTCTTACAACATCCAAAGAATGCAAAGATCTTTCAAGAGCATTCTTGTGATTAGGACACAATGAATGAACAACCTTCGGAAAAAATGTAAACTTAGTCAGCAAGACAGCCTTATCCTGATGGAAAATCAGAAAAGGAGACTCACAAGAGAGAGCAGACAATTCGGAAACTCTTCTAGCTGAAGAGATAGCCAAAAGAAACAACACTTTCCAAGAAAGTAGTTTAATATCCAAAGAATGCATAGGCTCAAAAGGAGGAGCCTGCAAAGTCTTCAAAACCAACTTAAGACTCCAAGGAGGAGAGATTGAATTAATAATAGGCCTGATACGAACCAAAGCCTGAACAAAACAGTGAATATCAGGAAGCTTAGCAATCTTTCTATGAAATAAAACAGAAAGAGCAGAGATTTGACCCTTCAAAGTATTTGCAGACAAACCTTTATCCAAACCATCCTGAAGAAACTGTAAAATTCTAGGAATTCTAAAAGAATGCCAGGAGAATTTATGAGAAGAACACCATGAAATATAGGTCTTCCAAACTCGATAATAAATCTTCCTTGAAACAGACTTATGAGCCTGTAGCATAGTATTAATCACTGAGTCAGAGAAACCTCTATGACTAAGCACTAAGCGTTCAATTTCCATACCTTCAAATTTAACGATTTGAGATCCTCATGGAAAAACAAAAAAAAAACAGAAGATCTGGTCTTAGAGGAAGTGGCCAAGGCTGGCAACTGGACATCTGAACAAGATCCGCATACCAAAACCTGTGAGGCCACGCTGGTGCTATCAGAAACACATATGATTGTTCCATAATGATCTTGGAGATCACTCTTGGAAGAAGAAATAGAGGCAGAAAGATATAAGCAGGTTGGTAAAACCAAGGAACTGCTAAAGCATCCACCATCTCCGCCTGAGGATCCCTGGACTTGGACAGGTACCTGGGAAGTTTCTTGTTTAGATGAGAAGCCATCAGATCTATTTCTGGAAGACCCCACATCTGTACAATCTGACAAAATTCATCTGGATGGAGAGACCACTCCCCCACGGATGTAAGGTCTAACGGCTGAGATAATCCGCTTCCCAATTGTCTACACCTGGGATATGCATTGCAGAAATTAGACAAGAGCTGGATTCTGCCCAAGAAAGTATCCGAGATAATTCTTTCATAGCTGGGGGACTGCAAGTTCCACCCTGATAATTGACATATGCCACAGTTGTTATATTGTCCGTCTGAAAACAAATGAATGGTTCTCTCTTTAAAGGATGCCAAACCTGAAGAGCCCTGAAAATAGCACAGAATTCTAAAATATTGATTGTTAACCTCGCCTCTTGAGGTTTCCAAACCCCTTGTGCTGTCAGAGATCCCCAGACAGCTCCCCAACCTGAAAGACTTGCATCTGTTGTGATCACAGTCCAGGTAGGACGTACAAAAGAGGCCCCTTGAATTAAACGATGATGGTCTAACCACCAAGTCAGAGAGAGTTGAATGTTGGGATTTAAGTATATCGATTGTGATATTCGAGTATAATCCCTGCACCATTGATTCAGCATACAAAGCTGTAGAGGTCTCATGTGAAAACGAGCAAAGGGGATCGCATCCGATGCTGCAGTCATGAGACCTAAAACTTCCATGCACATAGCCACTGAAGGGAATGATTGAGACTGAAGGTTTCGACAAGCAGAAACCAATTTCATTCGTCTCTTGACTGTTAAGGACAGAGTCATGGACACTGAATCTATCTGGAAACCTAAAAAGGTGACCCTTGTCTGAGGAATCAAGAAACTCTTTGGTAAATTAATCCTCCAACCATGTCTTTAAAGAAACAACACTAGTTGATTCGTGTGAGATTCGGCTAAATGTAAAGACTGAGCTAGAACCAAGATATTGTCCAAATAAGGAAACACCACAATACCCTGTCCTCTGATTACAGATAGAAGGGCACAGAGAACCTTCGAAAAGATCCTTGGCGGTGTTGCTAGGCCAAATGGAAGAGCGACAAATTGGTAATGCTTGTCTAGAAAAGAGAGTCTCAGAAACTCTGGTCTGGATGAATCGGAATGTGAAGATATGCATCTTACAAAACTATTCAAAAACTTCAGATCCAGAACTGGCCTGAATGAATTTTCTTTCTTTGGGACAATGAATAGATTTGAATAAAACCCCAGACCCTGTTCCTGAAACGGAACTGGTATTATTACCCCTCAAAAGCTCTAGATCTGAAACAAACTTCAGAAAAGCCAGAGCCTTCACCAGATTTGCTGGAACGTGAGAGAGAAAGAATCTTCTCACAGATGGTGTTACTCTGAATCCTATTCGATACCCTTGAGAGACAATACTCTGAATCCACTGATTTTGAACAGAATCTGCCCAAATGTTTTGGAATAATTTCAATCTGCCCCCCACCAGCTGAGCTGGATCAAGGGCCACACCTTCATGCAGACTTGGGGGCTGGCATTGGTTTCTTAAAAGGCTTGGATTTATTCCAACTTAAGAAAGGATTCCAATTGGAACCAGAGTCTTTAGGGGAAGGATTGGTTTTCTGTTCCTTGTTCTGTTGAAAAGAACGAAAACGATTAGAAGCTTTAGATTTACCCTTAGATCTTTTATCCTGAGGCAAAAAACACCCTTCCCCCCAGTGATAGCTGAAATAATTGAATCCAACTGAGAACCAAATAAATTGTTACTTTGGAAAGAAAGAGATAGCAATCTAGACTTAGATACCATGTCAGAATTCCAAGATTTGAGCCAAAAAGCTCTTCTAGCTAAAATAGCTAAAGACATAGATTTAACATAAATTTTGATGATATCAAAAATAGCATTACAGATAAAATGATTAAAAGTAGAAAGGATGAAGCAGTAGTCGTCCTAGTGTGAATAAAAGTCCAATCTTTATTTCTCAATTAAAACATCACAGCAAAGGGTAAGAAGGTGCAGGCTGGATAAAATGATTAGCATGTTGAAGCAAACGAACAATGCTAGACAAATCAGGATCCTGTTACGCTAAGCTGTCCAACCAAAAAGTTGATGCAGCCACATCAGCCATAGCAATGGCAGGCCTGAGAAGATAGCCAGAATATAAATAAGCTTTCCTTAGATAAGATTCAAGTTTCCTATCTAAAGGATCTTTAAAAGTACTGTCTGCCATAGGAATAGTAGTACGTTCGGCAAGAGTAGAAATAGCCCCATCAACTTTGGGGACTTTTCACAAAACTCTAATCTAGCCGCTGGCAAAGGGTACAAACTTTTAAACCTAGAAGAAGGAATGAAAGAAGTACCAGGCTTAATCCATTCCTTAGCAATCAAATCAGAAATAGCATCAGGAACTGGAAAAACCTCAGGAGTAACCACAGGAGGTTTATAAACAGAATTTAAACATTTACTAGTTTTAATACTAAGAGGACTAGACTCCTCAATATCCAAAGTAACCAACACTTCTTTCAACAAGGAACGAATATACTTAATCTTGAAAAGCTAAGTAGATTTGTCATTGTCAATGTCTGAGGTAGGATCTTCTGAATCAGAGAGATCCTCATCAGAGGAGGATATTTCAGTATGTTGTTGGTCATTTGAAATTTCATCAAATTAATGAAAAGTTTTAAAAAACCTTTTATGTTTATTAGAAGGCGGAATAGCAGGCAAAGCCTTCTGTATCACATCAGCAATATAATTTTTCATATCAACAGGGATATCATGTACATTAGATGTTGAAGGAAAAACAAAAACTGTACTAATACTGATGGAAACGTTTTCTGCGTGCAAAAGCTTATCATGACAACCGTTACATAGTACAGCTGGAGATATAATCTCAGCTAACTTACAACAGATACACTTAGCTTTGGTAGAACTGTGATCAGGCAGCAGGGTTCCAACAGTTGCTTCTGAGACAGGATCAGATTGAAACATCTTGCAAAAAGTAAAAGAAAAAAACAACATTAAAGCAAAATTTACAATTTCCTTATATGGCAGTTTCAGGAATGGGAAAAAATGCAAACGGCATAGCCCTCTGAGCATATAGAAGGCAACAGGCATATAGGAAGTGGGGTGAAAAATAAACTAAATTTTTTGGCGCCAAGTATGAAGCACGACGCAAAAGAGTTGAATTTTTTTTGGCGCCAACAACATCCAGAAATGACGCAACTCGCGTCATAACAGACGCAACCTTGTGCAAGGAAACCTGGCATCAACTAAGACGCCGGAAATGACAAACTTGGGTCATCAAAGACGTACCTTTGCGCCAAAAAATTCTTGCGCCAAGAATGACGCAATAAATAACAGCATTTTGCACCCTTGCGAGTTTGCCCGCAAAATTAAAAGTAAAAACAGTCAATTCGAAAAAAGGACTATGGCCCAGGTAAGACAAATAACTTCCTAAACATGCTTCCCAAACTGAAACTGACAGTCTGCAAAAGGAAATATACATAGACCTGACTCATGGCAAATATTAGTAAAATACATATATTTAAAACTTTATATTAATACATAAAGTGCCAAACCATAGCTGAGAGTGTCTTAAATAAGAAAAAGATACTTACCGAAAGACACCCATCCACATATAGCAGATAGCCAAACCAGTACTGAAAATGTATCAGCAGAGGTAATGGTATATAAGAGTATATTGTCGATCTGAAAAGGGAGGTAGGAGATGAATCCCTACGACCGATAACAGAGAAACTTTGAAAAGATTTCCCGCGAGGAAAAGCATAAAATCAATAGGCAATACTCCCTTCACATCCCTCTGACAAACACTGTACTCTGAGAGGAATTGGGCTTCAAAATGCTTAGAAGCGCTTATCATAGAAGAAATCATAGAAATTAAGCACAAACTTACTTCACCACCTCCATAGGAGGCAAAGTTTGTAAAAACTGAATTGTGGGTGTGGTGAGGGGTGTATTTATAGGCATTTTGAGGTTTGGGAAACTTTGCCCCTCCTGGTAGGATTGTATATCCCACACGTCACTAACTCATGGACTCTTGCCAATTACATGAAAGAAACCGTAATACTGCACAGGCATTTTCATTGCACAAAAACAGATAAAGACTGCATTACATGGACCAAACATTTAAAAGGAACAGCATGATAGGAACAGAACACTGTATACAAGTGCAATTAAGACTGCACAGACTGTGCTAAAAGCAGTTTAAAACTACAAATTGAATGCACAAAACCGACAAGCAACAAACCACTGTATAAATAAAAGGATTTTTGTTCTCTCTTCTTTCTTTCTCTCTCACATACACACACACACACATATATATATATACATATATATATATATAGGGCTCAAAATTTCAGGTCCTAACCTACTAGCCAGGCCAAAAATGTTACTAGCCACTTTTGATCCCGCCCATTCCACGCCCACTGCATACACACGTTGTGCCCACTACTCCCCTCCCTCTTTGCATATGTTTAGCCATTGCAAAGCACCTTCTTGTGCAGTAACTTTTTTATTTTTGTTTATAATACCTTAACAAATAATTACACACACATACATACATACAGACAGACCAATTAACATAGACACACATATATACATACACACATACATATTTACACGCCCATACATGCACACTTATTTACATACACAAACATATTTACACATACACACACCTATTTACAAACACACATACACACCTATTTACATACACACAAATATTTATATACACACATATATACACACTTATTTACATACATATTTACATGCACACACATATATACAATTACACACTTATTTACATACACACATACATATTTACACATACACACACACCTATTTACAAACACACATACACACCAATATTTATATACATACATATTTACATACACACACATATATATAATTACACACTTATTTACATACACACATACACATTTACATACACACATATATACACTTATTTACATACACACACACATATTTACATACACATACATACACACATATATTTACATACACACATATATATTTACACACACACACATTTACACACACACATATTTACACACACACATACATATTTACACACACACATACATATTTACACACACACATACATATTTACACACACACACACCTAACTGTTGGGACTGTAAAAAAAAAAAAAAAGTGGCCATAGCAGTGTTGACAAAGAACATGTAGCCCATATTAAAACTGAGCAAAGCCAGAGTAGAGACATTGATAAAAGGAACTAAATGAGTTGCAGGGAATTTGAGATTCACTTTTAATGCAAAGATGTCAAGAGTACACAGATCAATCAATCTTCAGAGCCGGTGGGCAGGAGCTCCTCCCCCATAGAGCTCCATTACTAAGATAAAGATCTGCAGCTAGCTGGGTCTGTTTAGGGGAGGGAGATTTACACAGCCAGATACTTCTTTCCTCTAACGGAGGTCTACAATCTGTCTGCATTAGTGCTGAGGGTCACCAGCCGCTACAGGACCAGGTTAAAAAGCAAAAGCAGCAGGTCCTAGTATACGCACAGCAAAAAAAAAAACATTCAACGGTGTGCAGCTGTTTAAAAGTATCTGTGTAGGTCTGAGCCCTAATGTATTAAAAAAGTCAGTAAAATAACTTACACAATGCGCATTTTTGTTTTTTTTTCTACTGTAATGCTTCAGGGTAAATGTACTTATCATCCTTGACCTGGGAACTCAGTGACTGTATCTAGTGAGCCGACAAAATATTACAGAACACCGGCCAGAGCACTCTGACATGCTGCCTGAGCCTCCACCCTCAGAGTCCATGCTTGCTGCTGCCTTGCATAACATTAATCACTCGGCCACAGCACCCTCCATACAGTAGATCAGAACCAGATCGTATATGATAGTTACTGAGAAGAAGCAAGGATTAATTTTTCCTCCTGACAGTCCCGCGTCCTCACTCCAGTCCCACACATACTAGACTGACATTCTTCACAAATAGCGCCGCAATGACTGACACAGAGACCAAGCTGCCACCACCTCACACTGCAGCAGTGCGTAAAAAACTTGTGAATGAGCCACATTTGGGAGAAGGGATTTTAGTACAGGTAGTGACTGTACCATAATTTACTTTCCCCTGCATAAATTTCACTCGCCAATTGCGAGTGGCGAGTGCAATTTTTGAGCCTTGAGATATATATATATTAACCCTTTAATGACAACTGACATACCAGGTACGTCATGCATTAACAAGCAGTTAATGACAATGGACGTACCTGGTACGTCAGTTGTCTAACAGAGTGCTGGAAGCGATCACAAATGCTTCCAGCAGCTCTGAGGGTATTGCAGTGATGCCTCGATATGGAGGCATCCTGCAATACCACTTTACAAGCCCCCGATGAAGAGAGAGCCACTCTGTGGCCCTCTCTGCACCGGTAGCGATAGTGCCGGGTGTGAGGGTGCGCGTGAGCATGCATGTGCGCACGTGCACGTGCACCCATTAGCCACACTGACACCAATGAATGAGGGCAGAAAGGGGGAAAAAAAAGGGATTTAAAAAAAAAATAAAAAAATATAAAAGGATCTGGGAGGGGGTGGGGCTGCTACACTACAGAAATAGTTTTTTAAGTAAAAATAAAATAAAAATACTTTTTGGGGGGTTTTTGGGGCCAAACTGGGTACTGGCAGACAGCTGCCAGTACCCAAGATGGTGGTAATTAGGTAGGGGAGAGGGTTAGAGAGCTGGAGGGGGGATCAGGGAGGTTGGGGCTAAGGCAGGGGTCCATCACAGCTAAAATATTTTATTATTTTTATTTAAAAAAACATAATTTATGCTTACCTGATAAATTCCTTTCTTCTGTAGTGTGATCAGTCCACGGGTCATCATTACTTCTGGGATATTACTCCTCCCCAACAGGAAGTGCAAGAGGATTCACCCAGCAGAGCTGCATATAGCTCCTCCCCTCTACGTCACTCCCAGTCATTCGACCAAGGACCAACGAGAAAGGAGAAGCCAAGGGTGTAGTGGTGACTGGAGTATAATTTAAAAAATATTTACCTGCCTTAAAAAAAAAAACAGGGCGGGCCGTGGACTGATCACACTACAGAAGAAAGGAATTTATCAGGTAAGCATAAATTATGTTTTCTTCTGTTAAGTGTGATCAGTCCACGGGTCATCATTACTTCTGGGATACCAATACCAAAGCAAAAGTACACGGATGACGGGAGGGATAGGCAGGCTCTTTATACAGAAGGAACCACTGCCTGAAGAACCTTTCTCCCAAAAATAGCCTCCGAGGAAGCAAAAGTGTCAAATTTGTAAAATTTGGAAAAAGTATGAAGCGAAGACCAAGTTGCAGCCTTGCAAATCTGTTCAACAGAGGCCTCATTCTTGAAGGCCCAAGTGGAAGCCACAGCTCTAGTAGAATGAGCTGTAATTCTTTCAGGAGGCTGCTGTCCAGCAGTCTCATAAGCTAAACGTATTATGCTACGAAGCCAAAAGGAAAGAGAGGTAGCAGAAGCCTTTTGACCTCTCCTCTGACCAGAGTAAACGACAAACAGAGAAGACGTTTGTCGAAATTCCTTAGTTGCCTGTAAGTAAAATTTTAGGGCACGAACTACGTCCAGATTGTGCAGTAGACGTTCCTTCTTCGAAGAAGGATTTGGACACAAAGAAGGAACAACAATCTCTTGATTGATATTCCTGTTAGTGACTACCTTAGGTAAGAACCCAGGTTTAGTACGCAGAACTACCTTATCCGAATGAAAAATCAAATAAGGAGAATCACAATGTAAGGCTGATAACTCAGAGACTCTTCGAGCTGAGGAAATAGCCATTAAAAATAGAACTTTCCAAGATAACAACTTTATATCAATGGAATGAAGGGGTTCAAACGGAACGCCCTGTAAAACGTTAAGAACAAGGTTTAAGCTCCATGGCGGAGCAACAGTTTTAAACACAGGCTTAATTCTGGCCAAAGCCTGACAAAAAGCCTGAACGTCTGGAACTTCTGACAGACGTTTGTGTAACAGAAGGACAGAGCTGAGATCTGTCCCTTTAATGAACTAGCAGATAAACCCTTTTCTAAACCTTCTTGTAGAAAAGACAATATCCTAGGAATCCTAACCTTACTCCAAGAGTAACCTTTGGATTCACACCAATATAGGTATTTACGCCATATCTTATGGTAAATCCTTCTGGTAACAGGCTTCCTAGCCTGTATTAAGGTATCAATAACTGACTCAGAAAACCCACGTCTTGATAAAATCAAGCGTTCAATTTCCAAGCAGTCAGCTTCAGAGAAGTTAGATTTTGATGTTTGAAAGGACCCTGTATCAGGAGGTCCTGTTTCAGAGGTAGAGACCAAGGTGGACAGGATGACATGTCCACCAGGTCTGCATACCAAGTCCTGCGTGGCCATGCAGGTGCTATTAGAATCACTGATGCTCTTTCCTGTTTGATTCTGGCAATCAATCGAGGAAGCATCGGGAAGGGTGGAAACACGTAAGCCATCCTGAAGTCCCAAGGTGCTGTCAGGGCATCTATCAGGACTGCTCCTGGATCCCTGGATCTGGACCTGTAACGAGGAAGCTTGGCGTTCTGTCGAGACGCCATGAGATCTATCTCTGGTTTGCCCCAACGTCGAAGTATTTGGGCAAAGACCTCCGGATGAAGCTCCCACTCCCCCGGATGAAAAGTCTGACGACTTAAGAAATCCGCCTCCCAGTTCTCCACTCCCGGAATGTGGATTGCTGACAGGTGGCAAGAGTGAGACTCTGCCCAGCGAATTATCTTTGATACTTCCATCATTGCTAGGGAGCTTCTTGTCCCTCCCTGATGGTTGATGTAAGCTACCGTCGTGATGTTGTCCGACTGAAACCTGATGAACCCCCGAGTTGTCAACTGGGGCCAAGCCAGGAGGGCATTGAGAACTGCTCTCAATTCCAGAATCTTTATTGGCAGGAGACTCTCCTCCTGACTCCATTGTCCCTGAGCTTTCAGAGAATTCCAGACGGCACCCCAACCTAGAAGGCTGGCGTCTGTTGTTACAATTGTCCAGTCTGGTCTGCTGAATGGCATCCCCCTGGACAGATGTGGCCGAGAAAGCCACCATAGAAGAGAATTTCTGGTCTCTTGATCCAGATTCAGAGAAGGGGACAAATCTGAGTAATCCCCATTCCACTGACTTAGCATGCACAGTTGCAGTGGTCTGAGGTGTAAGCGAGCAAAGGGAACTATGTCCATTGCCGCTACCATTAAGCCGATTACCTCCATGCATTGAGCCACTGACGGGTGTTGAATGGAATGAAGGGTGCGGCAAGCACTTTGAAGTCTTGTTAACCTGTCCTCTGTCAGGTAAATCTTCATTTCTACAGAATCTATAAGAGTCCCCAGGAAGGGAACTCTTGTGAGTGGAACGAGTGAACTTTTCTTTTCGTTCACCTTCCATCCATGTGACCTTAGAAAAGCCAGTACTAACTCTGTATGAGACTTGGCAGTTTGAAAGCTTGAAGCTTGTATCAGAATGTCGTCTAGGTACGGAGCTACCGAGATTCCCCGCGGTCTTAGTACCGCCAGAAGAGCACCCAGAACCTTTGTGAAGATTCTTGGAGCTGTAGCCAATCCGAATGGAAGAGCTACAAACTGGTAATGCCTGTCTAGGAAGGCAAACCTTAGATACCGGTAATGATCTTTGTGAATCGGTATGTGAAGGTAAGCATCCTTTAAATCCACTGTGGTCATGTACTGACCCTCTTGGATCATGGGTAAAATTGTCCGAATAGTCTCCATTTTGAACGATGGAACTCTTAGGAATTTGTTTAGGATCTTTAAATCCAGGATTGGTCTGAAAGTTCCCTCTTTTTTGGGAACCACAAACAGATTTGAGTAAAACCCTTGTCCCTGTTCCGACCGTGGAACTGGATGGATTACTCCCATTAACAAAAGTTCTTGTACGCAGCGTAGAAACGCCTCTTTCTTTGTTTGGTTTGTTGACAACCTTGACAGATGAAATCTCTCTCTTGGAGGAGAGTATTTGAAGTCCAGAAGGTATCCCTGAGATATTATCTCTAGCGCCCAGGGGTCCTGGACATCTCTTGCCCAAGCCTGGGCGAAGAGAGAAAGTCTGCCCCCCACTAGATCCGATCCCGGATCGGGGGCCCTCAATTCATGCTGTTTTAGGGGCAGCAGCAGGTTTCCTGGCCTGCTTGCCCTTGTTCCAAGACTGGTTAGGTCTCCAGCTTTGTCTGTAGCGAGCAACAGATCCTTCTTGTTTTGGAGCAGTGGAAGTTGATGCTGCTCCTGCTTTGAAATTCCGAAAGGAACGAAAATTAGACTGTCTAGCCTTAGGTTTGGCTCTGTCTTGAGGCAGGGCGTGGCCCTTACCTCCTGTAATGTCAGCGATAATTTCTTTCAAACCGGGCCCAAATAAGGTCTGCCCTTTGAAAGGTATATTAAGTAATTTGGACTTAGAAGTTACATCAGCTGACCAGGATTTTAGCCACAGTGCTCTGCGCGCCTGAATGGCGAATCCGGAATTCTTAGCCGTAAGTTTAGTTAAATGTACTACGGCTTCCGAAATGAATGAATTAGCTAGCTTAAGGATTCTAAGCCTGACCGTAATGTCGTCCAGAGTAGCTGAACTAAGGTTATCTTCCAGAGACTCAATCCAGAATGCCGCTGCAGCCGTGACCGGCGCAATGCATGCAAGGGGTTGCAATATAAAACCTTGTTGAACAAACATTTTATTAAGGTAACCCTCTAACTTTTTATCCATTGGATCTGAAAAGGCACAGCTATCCTCCACCGGGATAGTGGTACGCTTAGCTAAAGTAGAAACTGCTCCCTCCACCTTAGGGACCGTTTGCCATAAGTCCCGTGTGGTGGTGTCTATTGGAAACATCTTTCTAAATATCGGAGGAGGTGAGAACGGCACACCGGGTCTATCCCACTCCTTAGTAATAATTTCAGTTAGTCTCTTAGGTATAGGAAAAACGTCAGTACTTGTTGGTACAGCAAAATATTTATCCAACCTTCACATTTTCTCTGGTATTGCAACTGTGTTACAATCATTCAGAGCCGCTAACACCTCCCCTAGTAATACACTGAGGTTTTCCAGCTTAAATTTAAAATTTGAAATATCTGAATCCAATCTGTTTGGATCAGAACCGTCAGCCGCAGAATGAAGCTCTCCGTCCTCATGTTCTGCAAGTTGTGACGCAGTATCTGACATGGCCCTAGCATTATCAGCGCACTCTGTTCTCACCCCAGAGTGATCACGCTTGCCTCTTAGCTCTGGTAATTTAGCCAAAACCTCAGTCATAACAGTAGCCATATCTTGTAATGTTATTTGTAATGGCCGCCCAGATGTACTGGGCGCCACAATATCGCGCACCTCCCGAGCGGGAGATGCAGGTACTGTCACGTGAGGCGAGTTAGTCGGCATAACTCTCCCCTCGTTGTTTGGTGAAATTTGTTCAATTTGTACAGATTGACTTTTATTTAAAGTAGCATCAATACAGTTAGTACATAAATTTCTATTGGGCTCCACTTTGGCGTTAGCACAAATAGTACAGGTCTCATCCTCTGAATCAGACATGTTTAACACACTAGCAACTAAACTTGCAACTTGGAAATATTATTCAAGGAAAATACAATGAAAAACGTACTGTGCCTAAGAAGCACAGAAAGATATATGACAGTTGAAATCAATAAACTGAAAAGGTTACAGCATCAAACTTTGTAAAAACAAAACACAATTTTAGCAAAGGCTTGTTCCCATTAGCAAAGAATAACTAACCCTGATGGCATAAAAAAGTTAAAGAATAAACGTTTTTTTTTTATCACAGTCAACTACAATCTCACAGCTATGTTGTGAAGATTACTTCCCTCAAACAAGCTTTGAAGACCCCTGAGTTCTGTAGAGATGAACCGGAACATGCAGGAAAAAACAATGAGCTTCTGACTGAAATTTTTGATGCGTAGCAAAAGCGCCAAAAAAAGGCCCCTCCCCCTCACACACAACAGTGAGAGAGATCCGTAAACTGTCAGAATTAGATCAAGCAACTGCCAAGTGGAAAAATAGTGCCCAAACATTTTATTCACCCAGTACCTCAGAAAATGAAAACGATTTTACATTCCAGCAAAAACGTTTAACATAAATTAAGAATTATTAAAAAGCCTGTTGCTTGCAAATGGGCTAAAGTCTTATATACACAGTGTAATTCCAGTGAAGTACCATTCCCCAGAATACTCAAATGTAAAATATACATACATGATATTATATTGGTATGGCAGGATTTTCTCATCAATTCCATTGTCAGAAAATAAAAGCTGCTACATACCTCCTTGCAGATTAATCTGCCCGCTGTCCCCTGATCTGAAGTTTACCTCTCCTCAGATGGCCGAGAAACAGCAATATGATCTTAACTACTCCGGCTAAAATCATAGAAAAAACTCTGGTAGATTCTTCTTCAAATTCTACCAGAGAAGGAATAACACACTCCGGTGCTATTAAAAATAACAAACTTTTGATTGAAGAAATAAAACTAAATAAAATCACCATAGTCCTCTCACACATCCTATCTAGTTGTTGGGTGCAAGAGAATGACTGGGAGTGACGTAGAGGGGAGGAGCTATATGCAGCTCTGCTGGGTGAATCCTCTTGCACTTCCTGTTGGGGAGGAGTAATATCCCAGAAGTAATGATGACCCGTGGACTGATCACACTTAACAGAAGAAAACCTCTTTTATTTAGTACTGGCAGACTTTCTGCCAGTACTTAAGATGGCGGGAACAATTGTGGGATGGGGGAGGGAAGAGAGCTGTTTGGGAGGGATCAGGGGGTGGGATGTGTCAGGTGGGAGGCTGATCTCTAAAATTAACCCTGCAAGCTTCCTACAAGCTACCTAATTTAACCCCTTCACTGCTGGGCATAATTAACGTGTGGTGCGCAGCAGCATTTAGCAGCCTTCTAATTACCAAAAAGCAACGCCAAAGCCATATAAGTCTGCTATTTCTGAACAAAGGGGATCCCAGAGAAGCTTTTACAACAATTTCTGCCATAATTGCACAAGCTGTTTGTAAATAATGTCAGTGAGAAACCTAAAATTGTGAAAAATGTTAAGTTTTTTTTTTATTTGCTCGCATTTGGCGGTGAAATGGTGGCATAAAATATACCAAAATGGGCCTAGATCAATACTTGGGGTTGTCTACTACACTACACTAAAGCTAAAATTAACCCTACAAGCTCCCTAATTAACCCCTTCACTCCTGGGCATAAAACACGTGTGGTGCGCAGCGGCATTTAGCGGCCTTCTAATTACCAAAAAGCAACCCAAAAGCCATATAAGTCTGCTATTTCTGAAAAAAGGGGATCCCAGAGAAGCATTTACAACTATTTGTGCCATAATTGTAGAAGCTGTTTGTAAATAATTTCAGTGGGAAACCTAAAGTTTGTGACAAATTTTGTGAAAAAGTGAACTTTTTTTTTTTTGATCGCATTTGGCTGTGAAATGGTGGCATGAAATATACCAAAATGGGCCTAGATCAATACTTTGGGTAGTCTTCTAAAAAAAAATATATACATGTCAAGGGATATTCAGGTATTCCTGACAGATATCAGGGTTCCAATGTAACTAGCGCTAATTTTGAAAAAAAGTGGTTTGGAAATAGCGAAGTGCTACTTGTATTTATTGCCCCATAAATTGCAAAAAAAGCAAAGAACATGTAAACATTGGGTATTTCTAAACTCAGGACAAAATTTAGATACTATTTAGCATGGGTGTTTTTTGGTGATTGTAGATGTGTAACATATTTTGGGGGTCAAAGTTAGAAAAAGTGTGTTTTCTTCCATTTTTTCCTCATATTTTATTATTTTTTTTTTAGTAAATTATAAGTCATGATGAAAATAATGGTATCTTTAGAAAGTCCATTTAATGGCGAGAAAAACGGTATATAATATGTGTGGGTACAGTAAATGAGTAAGAGGGAAATTACAGCTAAACACAAACACTGCAGAAATGTAAAAATAGCCATTGTCATTAAGGGTAAGAAAATTGAAAAATGGTCCGGTCATTAAGGGGTTAATATGTCAGTATATGGCAGGGTTATAACACAAAATATTTAATAATTATCCTTTAAACTAAACCCAAAAATATGCATATACTAGAAACCATAAAATTAATATAAATTCCTAAATTCTTTATTATTAGTTAATATATATGAACACATTGAAATATATTTGTAGGAACCAGAATATGAATCAATATTATACACGTTTGCATTATTAAAATATGCTATGCAAAGTTCATAAAAATTGCCTTATTCACAATAGCCTGCATTTAAAATATCACGAGACTCCAATATATTCAGCTACTAACATTCAAGCAATGTACTCAGCTATTTAGCAACCATTGATTCTAATATAATTTCAATTTAAAACATCAGAAATTGTATATATACAATCAAACTCTATGTCAAACTCTATATATACAATCAAACTCTATGTCAATTTATCTAAGCGGAATTAAGTTCTTAGTTACCTACAGTTAAAACAAATTCTAAGACATATATATATATATTTTGCAAAGATAAATTAGTTAGCATACAAAAGACAAACTTGACACTATACAGGATTATGAACACAGTTTAAAAAATACTGAGTGCTCCTTTAAATCTCTTAACTATAATTTGAATATGGTCTTACCAATAACCTTTGTTTCAAATATTAAAAATTAGGACAATTATACATCACCAATTTGAACCAATTCGTAGCTGTCTTTTCCAAATATCTTTAGATCATCTCATTTGAAGGAAAGTTATCGCATAGATCAAGGTAAGTTTTCAGTTTCTTGCTTAAAAGGATTGTGTCCCCAAGAGAATGGCTGCCAGTTATCAATCACTAGTGACAAGCAGATCACCAAAAAATATAATTTATGCTTACCTGATAAATTTATTTCTCTTGTAGTGTTTCCAGTCCACGGATCATCCATTACTTATGGGATATTAACTCCTCCCCAACAGGAAGTGCAAGAGGATTCACCCAGCAGAGCTGCTATATAGCTCCTCCCCTAACTGCCATTACCAGTCATTCGACCGAAAACATGCAGAGAAAGGAAAACCATAGGGTACAGTGGTGACTGTAGTTTAATGGAAAAATTACCTGCCTTAAAGTGACAGGGCGGGCCGTGGACTGGATACACTACAAGAGAAATAAATTTATCAGGTAAGCATAAATTATGTTTTCTCTTGTTAAGTGTATCCAGTCCACGGATCATCCATTACTTATGGGATACCAATACCAAAGCTAAAGTACACGGATGACGGGAGGGACAGGCAGGCTCTTTATACGGAAGGAACCACTGCCTGAAGAACCTTTCTCCCAAAAACAGCCTCCGAAGAAGCAAAAGTGTCAAATTTGTAAAATTTGGAAAAAGTATGAAGAGAAGACCAAGTTGCAGCCTTGCAAATCTGTTCAACAGAAGCCTCATTCTTAAAGGCCCAAGTGGAAGCCAGCAGCTCTAGTAGAATGTGCTGTAATTCTTTCAGGAGGCTGCTGTCCAGCAGTCTCATAGGCTAACCGTATTATGCTACGAAGCCAAAAGGAGAGAGAGGTAGCCGAAGCTTTTTGACCTCTCCTCTGACCAGAATAAACGACAAACAGGGAAGACGTTTGTCGAAAATCCTTAGTTGCCTGTAGATAAAATTTCAGGGCACAGACTACATCTAGATTGTGTAGCAGACGTTCCTTTCTCGAAGAAGGATTAGGACACAAAGATGGAACCACAATCTCTTGATTGATATTCCTGTTAGTGACCACCTTAGGTAGGAACCCAGGTTTAGTACGCAGAACTACCTTGTCTGAATGAAAAATCAGATAAGGAGAATCACAATGTAAGGCAGATAACTCAGAGACTCTTCGAGCCGAGGAAATCGCCATTAAAAACAGAACTTTCCAAGATAACAACTTGATATCAATGGAATGAAGGGGTTCAAACGGAACCCCCTGTAAAACATTAAGAACTAAGTTCAAACTCCATGGTGGAGCAACAGTTTTAAACACAGGCTTGATCCTAGCTAAAGCCTGACAAAAAGCTTGAACGTCCGGAACTTCTGACAGACGTTTGTGTAAAAGAATGGACAGAGCTGAAATCTGTCCCTTTAAGGAACTAGCAGATAAACCCTTTTCTAAACCTTCTTGTAGAAAAGACAATATCCTCGGAATCCTAACCTTACTCCATGAGTAACTCTGGATTCGCACCAATATAAGTATTTGCGCCATATCTTATGGTAAATCTTTCTGGTAACAGGCTTCCTAGCCTGTATTAAGGTATCAATAACTGACTCAGAAAAACCACGTTTTGATAAAATCAAGCGTTCAATTTCCAAGCAGTCAGCTTCAGAGAAATTAGATTTTGATGTTTGAAGGGACCCTGGATCAGAAGGTCCTGTTTCAGAGGTAGCGACCAAGGTGGACAGGATGACATGTCCACTAGATCTGCATACCAAGTCCTGCGTGGCCATGCAGGCGTCATTAGAATCACTGATGCTCTCTCCTGTTTGATTCTGGCAATCAATCGAGGAAGCATCGGGAAGGGTGGAAACACATAAGCCATCCCGAAGGTCCAAGATGCTGTCAAAGCATCTATCAGAACCGCTCCCGGATCCCTGGATCTGGACCCGTAACGAGGAAGCTTGGCGTTCTGTCGAGACGCCATGAGATCTATCTCTGGTTTGCCCCAACGTTGAAGTATTTGGGCAAAGACCTCCGGATGAAGTTCCCACTCCCCCGGATGAAAAGTCTGACGACTTAAGAAATCCGCCTCCCAGTTCTCCACTCCCGGGATGTGGATTGCTGACAGGTGGCAAGAGTGAGACTCTGCCCAGCGAATTATCTTTGATACTTCCATCATTGCTAGGGAGCTTCTTGTCCCTCCCTGATGGTTGATGTAAGCTACAGTCGTGATGTTGTCCGACTGAAACCTGATGAACCCCCGAGTTGTTAACTGGGGCCAAGCCAGAAGGGCATTGAGAACTGCTCTCAATTCCAGAATGTTTATTGGTAGGAGACTCTCCTCCTGATTCCATTGTCCCTGAGCCTTCAGAGAATTCCAGACAGCGCCCCAACCTAGTAGGCTGGCGTCTGTTGTTACAATTGTCCAGTCCGGCCTGCTGAATGGCATCCCCCTGGACAGATGTGGCCGAGAAAGCCACCATAGAAGAGAATTTCTGGTCTCTTGATCCAGATTCAGAGTAGGGGACAAGTCTGAGTAATCCCCATTCCACTGACTTAGCATGCACAATTGCAGCGGTCTGAGATGTAGACGTGCAAAGGGTACTATGTCCATTGCTGCTACCATTAAGCCGATCACCTCCATGCATTGAGCTACTGACGGGTGTTGAATGGAATGAAGGACACGGCATGCATTTTGAAGCTTTGTTAACCTGTCTTCTGTCAGGTAAATCTTCATTTCTACAGAATCTATAAGAGTCCCCAAGAAGGGAACTCTTGTGAGTGGAAAGAGAGAACTCTTCTTTTCGTTCACCTTCCATCCATGCGACCTTAGAAATGCCAGTACTAACTCTGTATGAGACTTGGCAGTTTGAAAGCTTGAAGCTTGTATCAGAATGTCGTCTAGGTACGGAGCTACCGCAATTCCTCGCGGTCTTAGTACCGCCAGAAGAGCACACAGAACCTTTGTGAAGATTCTCGGAGCCGTAGCCAATCCGAATGGAAGAGCTACAAACTGGTAATGCCTGTCTAGAAAGGCAAACCTTAGATACCGGTAATGATCTTTGTGAATTGGTATGTGAAGGTAAGCATCCTTTAAATCCACTGTGGTCATGTACTGACCCTTTTGGATCATGGGTAAAATTGTCCGAATAGTTTCCATTTTGAACGATGGAACTCTTAGGAATTTGTTTAGGATCTTTAAATCCAAGATTGGCCTGAAAGTTCCCTCTTTTTTGGGAACCACAAACAGATTTGAGTAAAACCCTTGTCCTTGTTCCGACCGCGGAACCGGATGGATCACTCCCATTAATAAAAGATCTTGTACGCAGCGTAGAAACGCCTCTTTCTTTATTTGGTTTGTTGACAACCTTGACAGATGAAATCTCCCTCTTGGGGGAGAGAATTTGAAGTCTAGAAGGTATCCCTGAGATATGATCTCTAACGCCCAGGGATCCTGGACATCTCTTGCCCAAGCCTGGGCGAAGAGAGAAAGTCTGCCCCCCACTAGATCCGTTCCCGGATCGGGGGCCCTCGATTCATGCTGTCTTAGGGGCAGCAGCAGGTTTCCTGGCCTGCTTGCCCTTGTTCCAGGACTGGTTAGGTCTCCAGCCTTGTCTGTAGCGAGCAACAGCTCCTTCCTGTTTTGGTGCAGAGGAAGTTGATGCTGCTCCTGCTTTGAAATTACGAAAGGAACGAAAATTAGACTGTCTAGCCTTAGGTTTGGCTCTGTCTTGAGGCAGGGCATGGCCTTTACCTCCTGTAATGTCAGCGATAATTTCTTTCAACCCGGGCCCGAATAAGGTCTGCCCTTTGAAAGGTATATTAAGCAATTTAGATTTAGAAGTAACGTCAGCTGACCAGGATTTTAGCCACAGTGCTCTGCGTGCCTGAATGGCGAATCCGGAATTCTTAGCCGTAAGTTTAGTTAAATGTACTACGGCATCTGAAATAAATGAGTTAGCTAACTTAAGGGCTTTAAGCTTGTGTGTAATCTCATCTAATGGAGCTGATTCAAGTGTCTCTTCCAGAGACTCAAACCAAAATGCTTCTGCAGCCGTGACAGGCGCAATGCATGCAAGAGGTTGCAATATAAAACCTTGTTGAACAAACATTTTCTTAAGGTAACCCTCTAACTTTTTATCCATTGGATCTGAAAAGGCACAGCTATCCTCCACCGGGATAGTGGTACGCTTAGCTAAAGTAGAAACTGCTCCCTCCACCTTAGGGACCGTTTGCCATAAGTCCCGTGTGGTGGCGTCTATTGGAAACATCTTTCTAAATATCGGAGGGGGTGAGAACGGCACACCGGGTCTATCCCACTCCTTAGTAACAATTTCAGTAAGTCTCTTAGGTATAGGAAAAACGTCAGTACTCGCCGGTACCGCAAAATATTTATCCAACCTACACATTTTCTCTGGTATTGCAACTGTGTTACAATCATTCAGAGCCGCTAACACCTCCCCTAGTAATACACGGAGGTTTTCCAGCTTAAATTTAAAATTTGAAATATCTGAATCCAGTTTGTTTGGATCAGAACCGTCACCCGCAGAATGAAGCTCTCCGTCCTCATGTTCTGCAAATTGTGACGCAGTGTCTGACATGGCCCTAATATTATCAGCGCACTCTGTTCTCACCCCAGAGTGATCACGCTTACCTCTTAGTTCTGGTAATTTAGCCAAAACTTCAGTCATAACAGTAGCCATATCCTGTAATGTGATTTGTAATGGCCGCCCAGATGTACTCGGCGCTACAATATCACACACCTCCCGAGCGGGAGATGCAGGTACTGACACGTGAGGCGAGTTAGTCGGCATAACTCTCCCCTCGTTGTTTGGTGAAATATGTTCAATTTGTACAGATTGACTTTTATTTAAAGTAGCATCAATACAGTTAGTACATAAATTTCTATTGGGCTCCACTTTGGCTTTAGCACATATAGCACAGATATCTTCCTCTGAATCAGACATGTTTAACACACTAGCAAATAAACTAGCAACTTGGAAATACTTTTCAAGTAATTTACTATAATATGAAAACGTACTGTGCCTATAAGAAGCACAGAAAAAGTTATGACAGTTGAAAATTAATAAACTGAAAAGTTATAGCATCAAATCTTTGTAAAAAACACAATTTTAGCAAAGGATTGCTCCCATTAGCAAAGGATAACTAACCCTGATAGCAGAAAAAAAAAAAAAAAAATACAGAAATAAACGTTTTTTTTATCACAGTCAACTACAATCTCACAGCTCTGCTGTGAGTGATTACCTCCCTCAAAACAAGTTTTGAAGAACCCTGAGTTCTGTAGAGATGAACCGGATCATGCAGGGAAGACAATAAACTTCTGACTGAATTTTTTGATGCGTAGCAAAAGCACCAAAAAAGGTCCCTCCCCCTCACACATAACAGTGAGAGAGATCAGTAAACTGTCATAAATTAAATAAAACGACTGCCAAGTGGAAAAAAATAGTGCCCAAAACATTTTTTCACCCAGTACCTCAGAAAATTAAACGATTTTACATGCCAGCAAAAAACGTTTAACATTAATAAATTGAGTGTTATTAAAAAGCCTGTTGCTAGTCCCTGCAAATTAGGCTAAAGTTTTATGCATACAGTATAATTCCAGTGAAGTGCCATTCCCCAGAATACTGAAGTGTAAAATATACATACATGACAGCCTGATACCAGTTGCTGCTACTGCATTTAAGGCTGAGTTTACATTATATCGGTATGGCAGAATTTTCTCATCAATTCCATTGTCAGAAAATAATAAGCTGCTACATACCTCTTTGCAGATTAATCTGCCTGCTGTCCCCTGATCTGAAGTTTACCTCTCCTCAGATGGCCGAGAAACAGCAATATGATCTTAACTACTCCGGCTAAAATCATAGAAAAACTCAGGTAGATTCTTCTTCAAATTCTACCAGAGAAGGAATAACACACTCCGGTGCTATTATAAAATAACAAACTTTTGATTGAAGGTATGAAACTAAGTATAATCACCACAGTCCTCTCACACATCCTATCTATTCGTTGGGTGCAAGAGAATGACTGGTAATGGCAGTTAGGGGAGGAGCTATACAGCAGCTCTGCTGGGTGAATCCTCTTGCACTTCCTGTTGGGGAGGAGTTAATATCCCATAAGTAATGGATGATCCGTGGACTGGATACACTTAACAAGAGAAACTGTCCTTGTCTTGCATTTAGCTATTCCTTATATAATCATTGATGATCTTTTTCGATCACGTTCACGGTGCTTGTCCCTTCTCATTGGACACTCGATAGGTCCCATCGGATTGGCCCTGGAAAATTTCATTTTTAACAGCCAAAGCCTTCTGGCTGTAATACTGAACCTTGGCCATCGGGGGGCAACATGATAAACAAAACAGATTCATTTTTAACCTCACATTCATGTTTGCTACAATTTTAAATATCTTCCATATAATGATTATTTAAAATCATCATAATTTCTTGCATTAATTATTTACACTCCGAATTCCAGGCAGGATAGCATCATGTGAATTTTCTGATTATTTTAATATGAAACATCAAATTCTTTTTAATATCATATTACATCAAAATAATTTATATTGCTAACTATTCCAAAATTAATAGCATTTAAAATCCTGATATATATATTCATACAAATACAGCATGTTTTATATTCCATATTTGTAATAAATCCTGAATGCATGAATCTTGTCTATGATCCATATTCATTGGACATCTTGTTATTATATGTCTAAAAAATATAGAGATACAGAGGTTATTATTCTATACAGATTAATATTTCATGTCTGTATATCTGTATATCTCTCTTTGAGAGGATAAAATACACAGGATATAATTTAAAATATTAATTAGATATGTACTTCTTAGATATGTACTTCTTAGATGTACTTCTTCATGGAATGAAAGAGATAATTGTTAGAATGCTCATTTTAAAATCCTAAAACATTCTATGCTTCCAATAAATATATATATATATATATATATATATATATATATATATATATATAATATATATATATATATATATACTGTACATACACTTATTCATTTCTATGCAGTGTTCAAAATTATACAAAATCCAGCAGATTACACATTGTTATACAATTATTTAAATTATGTAGGCTGTAATGTCATATGTGTCTCTGCTTGGAAATTTGGTTTTATCCTCCCCCAGACATATGTCTGCATTACGTTTATTCAAGTGTCAGAGATTTAGTGAGCCATTGCATTGTTATCACATGCGTCTGTTGGCATATGTTTCTTTTCAGTTTTGAAAGATTGCGTGAAGGATTTCAAAAGACTTTTGAGCATATCCTCCCCCAAAGTACAGACTATTGACTCCAAATAACCAAGGGGTTTCTTTGAAATGGTTGATGGCCAAATGTTTTAGGACTAGAAGAAGGTTTAGTCATCATCTGATAGGGACTTCATTTTCACACCTATCAAGGAAATGTTTCCTTTGAAGTGATTTTTATGATTCATCCTGTGTAATTAACAAAATTAAGGATTGCATTTTTGTCAATCAAAGCATTTAATGTCTTATAAATGAATGCATAAATTGTTACGGATTAGCCAAATATATAATAATATATATATATTAATCTTCACATATACCTTGACATAAATATGTCACACTTTTTTCATTGAATATGCGGATTTGTTTTATGGAGCAGTACTTGTCATTAATACACTCATTGTTCATTTGTTCTGCATTTTATATTATTGACACAACTTTGCTTTTTTTAATTTATTTTTTTACTTGTTTACTTACAAGGATTGGTGTAATGCTTGCACGTGCCAGCATCTGCTTCACGAGACGATACCGATCATATAACGGTTTCACAATTTGTCTTTCCTCTCTAGTCACCTTTAAAAATAAATATATATATTGGAATAGCAACTTACTTAGATCTGGCTTATATATAGAGTTAATACATTCATTTTTGTACCATACATTAATTTTGTCTCCTCTGAGGATCTTAACACTTTTTTATATTATTTAGATTGAGTTTTTTTCTTTAACTTCATAACATAACTTACAAAATTGTAACAAATATGCAAGCATCATAGATAAAAAGCTACATACAAAATATATTCTGACATTTATATATCATGAATTTTTTACATAGTTTACAAAATCCAGACATGTATATCTTTATCCATTTATTAGATGTCCTAATAAGTTTACACGTCCCATGAGTTTCACAAACAGACATCTGACATTTCCTCTCTGGAACTTCAATGTTAGTAAATCCAATAATTTAATAACTCATAAGTAATCATCCCAGATAAAACATATATTCATGATTATCATGTTAACATTTGGTAGTAAGATAAAGGAATTTGTCTAGCTAAAAGAAAAAAAAATCTCTCTACTCAGCTATAGATGCCATAGTACATTTTTTCCCAGTACCTTGGGATCAATTATTTTGCACAATTAACCATTAATATAAGCAGTTTTAATCGTAGCAAAAACATTGTACTTTGTGAAATTTGTTGCACAAGAACAATAGGTAATTTGATCGAAATTACTTTCTCAACTTCCAAATCCAAAAGGCATAAACTATCTGGCATGTCCACAAGCCTTGTCACAGCCTCTAAAACATTTTTCAAGAGAGTATGCCTCTCATCGGCAGTGCATTATAACACAATGTTTCAAAAGCCATAAGGATTGGCAAATTTGTACCTTACTAGGATTCTGGCTAAAAAAAAAAAAAGGTATCGGCTGGAGATATATATACAAATTAGAAAAATAGGGCATACAGAATCTGTTATTTCTGCTTTTAGTTTCAGCTTACCATTCAGCAATTTTGAGCAACATGGAACAAGCTTATGTATAGTGTTTGGCCCTTCTTCACCAGGGTGAAGTCCAATAAGGAGAGATTGATTACTTAAGAGCGTTGTCAGTGGAGAAAAAGTACTTGACATATTCGGGATCTTTCCAATATACATATTTTAAATGTTTCCGCTATTATCGAAGAGGGTGAGCGAGAGAATTGCCTCTGAACAGGGGGTAACCAGCATTGCCCAACTAACTGTATTCATCCAGCTAGTTAGTGCTCTAACTTTACCCTTTCTTTTCATGAAAAGTTCTTGCACCAGTCTGTAATTCGTACTAAAAAGGCTGCTAGGCGATAATATTGGAGGTGTGGGACACCCAGTCCTCGCCGGTCCTTAGATTTATACATTGTATTTGTTGCAACCATTGGATGTTTATTATGCCAAATAAAAATGTTTAGAAGTTTTGAGACTATAGTGTCCAGTAGATGTATTGGTAATGTTTGAAAGAAATATAATATGTGAGGAAAGATGGACGTTTTAATTGCATTAACTCTGCCTATTCAAAACAGTATCTAAGATTCCCAAAAGTGTAAAGATAACCCAATATCTTGTATTAAAGTTTCATAATTATAGTACATGGCGAATTAAACATTCCTATGTACTTTATAGCCCCTTTTTTTAACGCTAAAGGAAAGATTTTGTTCTACAAAATCCTGCTCACTAGGATCTAATGCTATACGGAATTAGGTGTATTGATTTTAAAATTAGAGTGCAGCCCGTACAGTTTTATCTCTGCTAACATTGTTGATAAAGATGTATTTGGGTTGGGTAATGTCAAAATGACAATCTGATTATAACGCAAATTTATATACTGAGGAACCAATTTCTATCCCCTTAATATTCTAGTTGTTCCTCATTTTAGTAGCCAATACCTATATAACCAATATAAACAGTAGGGGAGATAAAGGGGCAACCTTGGCAAGTTCCATTAGTGATTGTAAAAGAGTTTCTCAATAAGCGCTTCATCAAATCCAAATTTTAAAAAAAAAGCTAACTGAGCCTATCAAAGGCTTTCATTGCGTCCAGAAACGCATAAACAGAAGGAATTTTTGAGTTTTTATATCTTTACATATAATTTGATGTCAAAATTTAATAATGTGATTGGGCGAAAGTTACCAGGGCAATTGGGGGGTTTCTCTGGTTTAGAGATCACCGAGATATGAGCCTCAAGCATATTCAAAGGAAAAGATTGGGTGTCAGCTATGTTGTTTAATAGCTTTTAAAGGTGGGAGACTAAGATATTAGCAAAAGTATGGTAATATTTAGTGGAAAATCTATTGGGCCCTGGGCTTTTTCCTTAATTGAGATTTTTAAATGCTCCTATAATTTTATATGAGGAGATGGGTTAATTAAGTTCTTCTAGCTGTTGTGCAGTTACATTTGTCAGTATACAGTGTTCCAAAGAAGAGTTATAAGCAGCATTTTTTGCTTAATTCTGAGGATTAGGACAGAGGGAAGGGAAGACACCACAATTCTACTGATGCTGACTAATAAAACTACTTTTGTCAAATCAAATGTAGTTCTTAAAACCGCCTTATCTTGATGGAAAACTAGATAAGGAAGGTCACGAGAAACTGCAGATAATTCAGAGACTCTTCTGGCTGAAGAAATCACTAAGAGAAACAATACTTTCCAAGACAGAAGCTGTTACATCGGCAAAATTTGCAAGATCCTTAAAACCAAATAAAGGTTCCAAAGGGGGGAGATAGGCGTAATTACTGGTTTCAATTTGACTATAGTTTGAGCCAAACTCTGAATATCAAGAAGTTGAGCAATCCCCTTATGGTATATAATTTGACATTTTAAAGAGCTAGTAGATAAGCCTTTATCTAAATCTTCCTGTAAAGATTGTAGAATTCTAGGAATTCTGAAAGGATGCCAATTAAGATTTTGTTTTTCACACCAAGGAAGAAATCTTTTCTCTGTGATAGATCGTCCTCATAACAAGCTTTCTAGCTTGAATGAAAGTAGGGCTGTACAATTAACTGCATATGCGGTTTTAAAGCACGATTAACCGCCGCAATTTAAAAACCGCAAGAGTATGCAATTTTTAAGCCCCGCCTAGAAGTGATATCACTCGCCCCATGTGAACAGGCTTTGGATTGCAACACATGCAGCGGCGACTGAAGAGAAGCCGGTTTCTACGTCACAGCTGGGAGCCTGAGACGCCTCCATTGAGATCCGACACAGAGGGAGTGAAAGAGAAGTTGAAGATATGGGAGTGTGACATGTATTAAGGTGTCGGGGCTGGTCTTGTACACATCTGGTAGTGAGTTTACAAACCAGCTAGCACGTTTGCCTATAAGGTTTAACTGCCCTACTTCAGGCTAGAAGAGGCCACAGGCTGGGGCGGCGTAGGGATTAATGTGTAGAGGACCGTGAATGTTAAATGTGGGATCAGATAGAGTCATGTCTATCTGCGATATAACTGTTGTTACTTGCCCAGTTAGGAGCAAGGCCTACTTAGAGTTGTTTCTCCTTCTGGAGTCATTTGCTAAACTCTTGTATCTTCATTTAGGCTTGATATATTTTTATTTTGAATCACTATAGAACTGGGTTGCTTTCAAATTAATACCCATTTGTCTTTTTGTGGCAGTTCCATTATTTTTAACATTGTTATTGCTTATAAACTTTTCTGATCCCTCACATATATGCTGTCATAAGTATATTAAATTATTTATCTATATGCACTTTTATTTAGGTAATTTGAATATATATATATATATATATATATATATATAAATAATTTTCTGCACTTATATATTATTTAAACTAGTTTTGTTGTGTGTATTTTAATGCTCTCAGCCTGTATTGGTCAATGAGAAAAAACATAATTTATGCTTACCTGATAAATTCCTTTCTTCTGTTGTGTGATCAGTCCACGGGTCATCATTACTTCTGGGATATAACTCCTCCCCAACAGGAAATGCAAGAGGATTCACCCAGCAGAGCTGCATATAGCTCCTCCCCTCTACGTCACTCCCAGTCATTCGACCAAGAATCAACGAGAAAGGAGAAACCAAGGGTGAAGTGGTGACTGGAGTATAATTTAAAAAATATTTACCTGCCTTAAAAAACAGGGCGGGCCGTGGACTGATCACACAACAGAAGAAAGGAATTTATCAGGTAAGCATAAATTATGTTTTCTTCTGTTATGTGTGATCAGTCCACGGGTCATCATTACTTCTGGGATACCAATACCAAAGCAAAAGTACACGGATGACGGGAGGGATAGGCAGGCTCATTATACAGAAGGAACCACTGCCTGAAGAACCTTTCTCCCAAAAATAGCCTCCGAAGAAGCAAAAGTGTCAAATTTGTAAAATTTGGAAAAAGTATGAAGCGAAGACCAAGTTGCAGCCTTGCAAATCTGTTCAACAGAGGCCTCATTCTTAAAGGCCCAAGTGGAAGCCACAGCTCTAGTAGAATGAGCTGTAATTCTTTCAGGAGGCTGCTGACCAGCAGTCTCATAGGCTAAACGAATTATGCTACGAAGCCAGAAGGAGAGAGAGGTAGCCGAAGCCTTATGACCTCTCCTCTGACCAGAGTACACGACAAACAGGGAAGACGTTTGTCGAAAATCCTTAGTTGCCTGCAAGTAGAACTTGAGGGCACGAACTACATCCAGATTGTGTAGAAGACGTTCCTTCTTTGAAGAAGGATTCGGGCACAGGGAAGGAACAACGATCTCTTGATTGATGTTCCTGTTAGTGACTACCTTAGGTAAGAACCCAGGTTTAGTACGCAGAACTACCTTATCTGAATGAAAAATCAAATAAGGAGAATCACAATGTAAAGCTGATAACTCAGAGACTCTCCGAGCCGAAGAAATAGCCATTAAAAATAACACTTTCCAAGATAACAACTTTATATCAATGGAATGAAGGGGTTCAAACGGAACTCCTTGTAGGACGTTAAGAACAAGGTTTAAACTCCATGGCGGAGCAACAGTTTTAAACACAGGCTTGATTCTAGCTAAAGCCTGACAAAAAGCCTGGACGTCTGGATTTTCTGACAGACGCCTGTGCAACAAGATGGACAGAGCTGAGATCTGTCCCTTTAATGAACTAGCCGATAAACCCTTTTCTAAACCTTCTTGTAGAAAGGACAATATCCTAGGAATCCTAACCTTACTTCAGGAGTAACCTTTGGATTCGCACCAGTATAGGTATTTACGCCATATCTTATGGTAAATCCTTCTGGTAACAGGCTTCCTAGCCTGTATCAGGGTATCAATAACCGACTCAGAAAAACCACGTTTTGATAAAATCAAGCGTTCAATTTCCAAGCAGTCAGCTTCAGAGAAGTTAGATTTTGATGTTTGAATGGACCCTGTATCAGAAGGTCCTGTCTTAGAGGTAGAGACCAAGGCGGACAGGATGACATGTCCACTAGATCTGCATACCAAGTCCTGCGTGGCCATGCAGGCGCTATTAGAATCACTGATGCTCTCTCCTGTTTGATTTTGGCAATCAATCGAGGAAGCAGCGGGAAGGGTGGAAACACATAAGCCATCCCGAAGTTCCAAGGTGCTGTCAAAGCATCTATCAGAACCGCTCCCGGATCCCTGGATCTGGACCCGTAGCGAGGAAGTTTGGCGTTCTGGCGAGACGCCATGAGATCTATCTCTGGTTTGCCCCAACGTCGAAGTATTTGGGCAAAGACCTCCGGATGAAGTTCCCACTCCCCCGGATGAAAAGTCTGGCGACTCAAGAAATCCGCCTCCCAGTTCTCCACTCCCGGGATGTGGATTGCTGACAGGTGGCAAGAGTGAGACTCTGCCCAGCGAATTATCTTTGATACTTCCATCATTGCTAGGGAGCTTCTTGTCCCTCCTTGATGGTTGATGTAAGCTACAGTCGTGATGTTGTCCGACTGAAACCTGATGAACCCCCGAGTTTTTAACTGGGGCCAAGCCAGAAGGGCATTGAGAACTGCTCTCAATTCCAGAATGTTTATTGGTAGGAGACTTTCCTCCTGATTCCATTGTCCCTGAGCCTTCAGAGAATTCCAGACAGCGCCCCAACCTAGTAGGCTGGCGTCTGTTGTTACAATTGTCCAGTCCGGCCTGCTGAATGGCATCCCCCTGGACAGATGTGGCCGAGAAAGCCACCATAGAAGAGAGTTTCTGGTCTCTTGATCCAGATTCAGAGTAGGGGACAAGTCTGAGTAATCCCCATTCCACTGACTCAGCATGCACAATTGCAGCGGTCTGAGATGTAGACGTGCAAAGGGTACTATGTCCATTGCTGCTACCATTAAGCCGATCACCTCCATGCATTGAGCTACTGACGGGAGTTGAATGGAATGAAGGACACGGCATGCATTTAGAAGCTTTGTTAATCTGTCTTCTGTCAGATAAATCTTCATTTCTACAGAA
The DNA here is from genome assembly GCF_027579735.1 of Bombina bombina. NCBI lineage: Eukaryota > Metazoa > Chordata > Amphibia > Anura > Bombinatoridae > Bombina > Bombina bombina. Next base: position 466,481,766 of record NC_069504.1, on the reverse strand, counting down.
TCTATAAGAGTCCCCAAGAATGGAACTCTTGTGAGAGGAAAGAGAGAACTCTTCTTTTCGTTCACTTTCCATCCATGCGACCTTAGAAATGCCAGAACTAACTCTGTATGAGACTTGGCAGTTTGAAAGCTTGAAGCTTGTATCAGAATGTCGTCTAGGTCCGGAGCTACCGAAATTCCTCGCGGTCTTAGTACCGCCAGAAGGGCACCCAGAACCTTTGTGAAGATTCTTGGAGCCGTAGCCAATCCGAATGGAAGAGCTACAAACTGGTAATGCCTGTCTAAGAAGGCAAACCTTAGATACCGGTAATGATCTTTGTGAATCGGTATGTGAAGGTAAGCATCCTTTAAATCCACTGTGGTCATGTACTGACCCTTTTGGATCATGGGTAAGATTGTCCGAATAGTTTCCATTTTGAACGATGGAACTCTTAGGAATTTGTTTAGGATCTTTAAATCCAAGATTGGCCTGAAAGTTCCCTCTTTTTTGGGAACCACAAACAGGTTTGAGTAAAACCCTAGTCCCTGTTCCGACCGCGGAACCGGATGGATCACTCCCATTAATAACAGATCTTGTACACAGCGTAGAAACGCTTCTTTCTTTATCTGGTTTGTTGACAACCTTGACAGATGAAATCTCCCTCTTGGGGGAGAGAATTTGAAGTCTAGAAGGTATCCCTGAGATATGATCTCTAGCGCCCAGGGATCCTGAACATCTCTTGCCCAAGCCTGGGCGAAGAGAGAGAGTCTGCCCCCCACTAGATCCGGTCCCGGATCGGGGGCCCTCGATTCATGCTGTCTTAGGGGCAGCAGCAGGTTTCCTGGCCTGCTTGCCCTTGTTCCAGGACTGGTTAGGTTTCCAGCCTTGTCTGTAACGAGCAACGGCTCCTTCCTGTTTTGGTGCAGTGGAAGTTGGTGCTGCTCCTGCTTTGAAATTCCGAAAGGGACGAAAATTAGACTGTCTAGCCTTAGCTTTGGTTTTGTCTTGAGGCAGGGCGTGGCCCTTACCTCCTGTAATGTCAGCAATAATTTCTTTCAAACCGGGCCCAAATAAAGTTTGCCCTTTGAAAGGTATATTAAGTAATTTGGACTTAGAAGTTACATCAGCTGACCAGGATTTTAGCCACAGCGCCCTACGTGCCTGAATGGCGAATCCTGAGTTCTTAGCCGTAAGTTTGGTTAAATGTACTACGGCCTCCGAAATTAATGAATTAGCTAGTTTAAGGACTCTAAGCCTGTCCGTAATGTCGTCCAGCGTAGCTGAACTAAGGTTCTCTTCCAGAGACTCCATCCAAAATGCTGCCGCAGCCGTAATCGGCGCGATGCATGCAAGGGGTTGCAATATAAAACCTTGTTGAACAAACATTTTCTTAAGGTAACCCTCTAATTTTTTATCCATTGGATCTGAAAAAGCACAGCTATCCTCCACCGGGATAGTGGTACGCTTAGCTAAAGTAGAAACTGCTCCCTCCACCTTAGGGACCGTTTGCCATAAGTCCCGTGTGGTGGCGTCTATTGGAAACATCTTTCTAAATATTGGAGGTGGTGAGAACGGCACACCGGGTCTATCCCACTCCTTAGTAACAATTTCAGTTAGTCTCTTAGGTATAGGAAAAACGTCAGTACTCGCCGGTACCGCAAAGTATTTATCCAACCTACACAATTTCTCTGGTATTGCAACAGTGTTACAATCATTAAGAGCCGCTAAAACCTCCCCTAGTAATACACGGAGGTTCTCCAATTTAAATTTAAAATTTGAAATATCTGAATCCAATCTGTTTGGATCAGAACCGTCACCCACAGAATGAAGCTCTCCGTCCTCATGCTCTGCAAGTTGTGACGCAGTATCAGACATGGCTCTAGTATTATCAGCGCACTCTGTTCTCACCCCAGAGTGATCACGCTTGCCCCTTAGTTCTGGTAATTTAGCCAAAACTTCAGTCATAACAGTAGCCATATCTTGTAATGTTATCTGTAATGGCCGCCCAGATGTACTAGGCGTCACAATATCACGCACCTCCCGGGCGGGAGATGCAGGTACTGACACGTGAGGCGAGTTAGTCGGCATAACTCTCCCCTCGCTGTTTGGTGAAATTTGTTCAATTTGTACAGATTGGCTTTTATTTAAAGTAGCATCAATACAGTTAGTACATAAATTTCTATTGGGCTCCACCTTGGCATTGGAACAAATGACACAGGTATCTTCCTCTGAATCAGACATGTTTAACACACTAGCAAATAAACTTGCAACTTGGTTACAATCTTATTTAATAAAAACGTACTGTGCCTCAAAGAAGCACTAAACGATTAAATGACAGTTGAAATAATGAACTGAAAAACTGTTATAGCATCAATCCTTGAAAACAACACAACTTTTAGCAAAGGTTTGTTCCCATTAGTAAAGTAACAATAATTAAATTTGAAACGTAAAAACAAGAGAGCAACGTTTTTAATCACAGTCAATATAAAAGTCTCACAGCTCTGCTGAGAGAATCTACCTCCCTTCAAAGAAGTTTGAAGACCCCTGAGTTCTGTAGAGATGAACCGGATCATGCAGGAAATACAAGAGTAACTGACTGGAAATTTTTGATGCGTAGCAAAGAGCGCCAAAAACGGCCCCTCCCCCTCACACACAGCAGTGAGAGAGAAACGAAACTGTCACAATTAAAACAAGCAACTGCCAAGTGGAAAAATAATGCCCAAACATTTATTCACTCAGTACCTCAGAAAATGCAAACGATTCTACATTCCAGCAAAAACGTTTAACATAATAAATACCTATTAAAAGGTTTAATGTACTTTTTACAGAGTAATTCCAGTGAAGTACCATCCCCAGAATACTGAAGTGTAGAGTATACATACATGTCATTATAACGGTATGGCAGGATTTTCTCATCAATTCCATTCAGAAAATAAAAACTGCTACATACCTCAATGCAGATTCATCTGCCCGCTGTCCCCTGATCTGAAGCTTTTACCTCCCTCAGATGGCCGAGAAACAGCAATATGATCTTAACTACTCCGGTTAAAATCATAGTAAAAACTCTGGTAGATTCTTCTTCAAACTCTGCCAGAGAGGCAATAACACGCTCCGGTGCTATTGTAAAATAACAAACTTTTGATTGAAGTTATAAAAACTAAGTATAATCACCATAGTCCTCTCACACATCCTATCTAGTCGTTGGGTGCAAGAGAATGACTGGGAGTGACGTAGAGGGGAGGAGCTATATGCAGCTCTGCTGGGTGAATCCTCTTGCATTTCCTGTTGGGGAGGAGTTATATCCCAGAAGTAATGATGACCCGTGGACTGATCACACATAACAGAAGAAATGTACATTGAGATTCTGTGGTGTTAAATAAATGCTTTGATGAAAAATTAAGAAAATCGCGATTAAATCGCAATCGCATGTTTTTTTCTCTCTAAAAATCGCGATCCCCTCCATATCGCCCAGCCCTAAATGAAAGTATTTATGACAGACTCTGAGAATCCTTGTTGTTTCAATATTATGCTTTTAATTGCCAAGCCGTCAAGTTGAGAGACCAGAGATATAGATAATAAAATGGACCTTGAGATAAAAGGTTGTGACAAAGAGACCATGGAGGAGAGCTAGATATTTAAATTAAGACCCCCATACTGCACCCCAACCTGAAAGACTTGCGTCTGTTGTGATTATTGTCCAGGAGGGACAAAGAAAGGAAGCTCCCAGAGAAATAAACTTGTGATTTGTCCACCATGAAAGAGAACGCCTTGTTGCGGGACCCAAAAGAATATTCTGAGAAAGTTGATTGAAATCCATGTACCTTTGACTCAACATGAAAAGTTGAAGAGGTCTCATATGAAATTGAGAAAACGGAATGGCATCTTATGCCGCAATCATCAGACCTAGCACTTCCATACAGAGGGTTACCATTGGATTGGAAGATGATTGAAGCTTGGCACAAGTTGACTGTAGCTTTAATTTCCTTTGGTCTGTTAAAGGATTATAAAAGTATGCCAAATTGATTATATAAAAAACACACAATTTGAAAGTGTATATATATTTTTTTTATTTTAAGCCATTTAAAAATGGTTGTGTCTTGACTGAAAAATATAGGCCAATCGCTGTGCATTTAATTTAAATGTTAATTAGATCCCACTCGCATGTAGATTGTCCCGTATTCTTAATGCATGCGCAAAACTGTTTTAGTATCAATTATATTCTGTATTAATCCCTTAAGGACAGGGCATTTCAGACAAAAACTTCAACCAAAAGTATTGATCTAGGCTCATTTTGGTATATTTCATGCCACCATTTCACTGCCAAATGCGAAAACAAAAAAACATTTGTAAACTTTTTCAAAATTTTAGGTTTCTCACTAAAATTATTTACAAACAGCTTGTGCAATCATGGCACAAATGGTTATAACATTTTCTCTGGGATCCCCTTTGTTCAGAAATAGAAGACATATATGGCTTTGGCATTGCTTTTTTTGTAATTAGAAGGCCGCTGCACACAACACTTGTATTATGTCCAGCAGTGAAGGGGTTAATTAGGTAGCGTGTAGGGTTAATGTTAGCTTTAGTGTAGTGATCAGCCTCCCACCTGACACATCCCACCCCCTGACCCCTCTCAAACAGCTCTCTTCCCTCCACCACCCCACAATTGTCACCCCCATATTAAGTACTGGCAGAAAGTCTGCCAGTACTAAAATAAAAGGCTACTTTTTTTTTTAATATATGTTATTTTTTAAAATATTTTCTGCAGTGTAGGATCCTCTTATCCCCCAACCTCCATGATCCCACCCAAACAGCTCTTTTACCTTCCAGACTCTTCCTATTTGCAGCCATCTTAGGTACTGGCAGCTGTCTGCCAGTACCCAGTTTGCCTCAATTTTTACATTTAAAAACAAAACAAAACATTAACCATTTCTTCTGTAGTGTAGCTACCCCCCTCATTACCTTACCCCCTTCCCAGATCCCTTTCCCTCAATGGATCCCACATAGGATCCCCCTCATTGCCCTTCCTCCCTCCTCCCCTCTCACTTCCTGGCTCTTTTTTTTTTCCTTTCACTTCAATGTAGCTTGGCGTAGCGGTCCCGCCCTCTTCTCACGATGGGCCGCCCACACGCCTCCCTCTTTACGCTCCCATCCACCAACGATCTAGACCATCGCTGTCCAATGCAGAGAGGGCCACAGAGTGGCCCTCTGCATCAATAACTCTGCAAATCTATTTCTGCAGTGCCTCACTCGTGGGGCATGCAGAAATAGCGCAATCTCGCTATTTTGAGCGAGATCACAGCAGAGAGAAGCCAAGGACTGCAGCAATAACTACCAGCTGGTCCTTAAGGGGTTAATATAAAAATGTTTTACTCGTTCGTATAGGGGTGATGTTCAGAACCTGTCCATGGTGCTCTCTTGACTTACACATTCTGTCGTTACTAATGTTTAGCTTCTGGTACAGAAAAAACTTAAAAAAAAAAAAAAAAGTGTTCTTCATGTGGCTGCCTGTAATGACAATTTAGTAAGCTGATCACAATAACAGCAGTGGTCACTTGGCCATTTTCAATTTTTTTGCTAAAATCTAAGCAAAAGTATAAATTATTATTATTATTTGTTTATTTTTTTTTTTTACAGTTTTTGCCTCAGCTATCTCACATGCCATGAAATATAAATATAATGGTATATTGTGAATCTTCTGGGTGTGCTAAAAAAATAATAATTTGTGTGGGTCAGTCACTGAAATTTGATGTACAATAAAGGTATAAATGTAGGCAGCAAAAAAAGCTAAAAAAATTGGCTAAGCACTGGGGTATAAAAAAAAGGCTTAGCAACGAAAAGGTTAATAGGTATGCTTTGTCCTTTTATCCAGCCCTGTTGAGTACTAACCTGATGCACCAAAAAATTGTCATAAAAGAACACGAGAATTAAATCAACACAGAGATAATAAAAAATAAATTTGCATAAAATAGTTTTATTACCGGACGACCATGCAAACTTTCGTAATACAGCAAGCTCTTCTGAAGGGATGTCTTTTCTTCTGCAAGGTTATCTTTAGTCATTTTCTAAGTAAAGAAAGAGAGCAATATCTTGAGTAAAACATGTTGCATTGAATATATACAAATACTACTAAAAGTCATTTTTCAATTGCATGACAAAACTATGTTATAGTAAGAAGAAGTATAATAACTTTGTAAAAATACATATATAGTTTGTAAAATAAAAAAGCAATGTACATGCTTAATTAAATCCATTAATAATTAGCAAAGTTACCATTTATTGCATGGCAATATTTTACAAGTGATCCCTCTCATTGTATCACTGTTATACTATATTGCAATATTGCATCTTTAGAATGATAGGGAAACAATATCCTCGTTATTTCCTTTAAATTGAGGATATGATCCATTGTCATCTACACCAGTGATTTTTAACCACTGTGCTGTGGCACACTACTGTGACGTGAGAGATCGTCAGGTGTTCCGCCGTGAATTGGTCCCTTCTTGCTTAAGTGCACTTCTGAAGCAGAACAGAAGCCAGTAGCTGGCTGCTACCCTACGTACTCATCCGGACACGCAGGGACTCTCTCAACTCCCACACAGTTCTCCGGAGGGTCGGGGGCTCTGCTCCGGAGATTTCACTCGCCTCAGCTGCATTACAAAAGTTCCTATCAAGGAGATCTGAGGAAGAGAAGTCCCGTCAAGCCAGTGCGCATTTGGGTGGCGGCGCATATATTTGAAGGCATCTGCTATCTGCTACAATAGCAGATACTATGAAGTTCCAAGATATTGATTGGAAGAGTGGATTCCTCCTCAGTCCACAACCCCTGGGCCTTCCTGGAGCTCCAAACAGCTCCCCAGCCAGAAAGACTGGCGTCCGTAGTCACAATCTCCCAGGACGGTCTCAAGAAGCACGTGCCTAGAGATAGGTGCTCTTGACAGAGCCACCAAGAGAGCGAGTCTCTCGACAGGATGTGCAAGACTATCTGTTGGCACAGGTCTGAATGGTCGCTGTTCCATTGTCTCAGTATGCATAGTTGTAAAGGTCTGAGATCTGGCAAAAGGAATAATGTCCATACAAGACACCATGAGCCCAAAAACCTCCATGCACTGGGCTACCGAAGGTCTTAAGGAGGCCTGGAGGGCAAGACACACTGTTCCCAGTTTACAACGTCTCTGATCTGTTAGAAAGATCTTCATGGATACCGAGTCTATGACTTTACCCAGGAAAATCACTCTGGTATTTGGAGTAAGAGAACTCTTTTCCAGTTTTATCTTCCATCCATGTGACTGAAGAAGACTCTGAGTGTTGCCTTACCAAACGAAAAGATGGAGCCTGTACAAAGATATCGTCCAGGTAAGGCGCTGCTGCAATACCCTGGGTTCTGGCCACAACTAGCAGAGCACCCAGAACCTTTGTTAATATCCTGGGAGAGGAAGCTAAGCCAAACAGAAGTGCTATGAACTGGAAGTGCTGATTTAGAAAGGCAAACCTCAGGAACTGAAAATGATCCTTGTGGATCGGAACATGAAGGAATGCATCCTTCAGATCGATAGTAGTCATGAATTGTCCTTCCTGAATTAGAGAAGGACCGATATGATCGTCTCCATCTTGAAGGAAGGGACACTTAGAAATTTGTTAGACATTTCAAGTCCAGAATAGGACGAAAAGTTCCCTCCTTTTTGGGAACCACAAAGAGGTTTGAATAAAATCCTAGTCCTCTTTCTGATACAGGTACCGGGATTACTCCAAAAGAGAATAGGCCCTGTACGCAATCTAAAAAGGATGTCCTCTTTTCTGGTCTTGTAGACAGTATGGAGAGGAGAAACCTGCCCCTGGGTGAATGAGATTTGAATCCAATCCTGTATCCTTGAGATACAACTTCTAACACCCAAGGATCCTGAATGTCCTGAAACCAGGCGCCTGAGAAAAATGACAGTCTGCGCCCTACTCGATCCGATCCAGGTTTGTTATCTGCGGTCTTCTTGTTCTGTTTGGGCTTGTTACAGGACTGAGCAGGCTTCCAAGTACTTATGGGCTGCATGGGCTTGGAGGATGATTGAGTTCTTTGGGACTTGTCCAAACGAAAGGAACGAAAATTAGAGGACTGCCATCCCTTAGGTCTGTTCTTATCCTGTGGACCTTTCCCCCCCAGTAACCGTAGAAATGATGGAGTCCAGACCTGGTCCAAATAAAATCTTCCCCATGAATGGTAAGGAAAGGAGTCTGGATTTAGAAACCATATCCACAGACCAAGACTTCAACCAGAGAGCCCTGCGAGCTAAGACTGCAAAACCTGAAGCCTTTACATTCAAATGGACAATCTGCATATTCGCATATTCACAGATAATGGTTTCCTGAGATTCCACCTTTGCTTAAAAATCAGGAGTTCAATCTCCACACTGTCAATTTAAGAGATTTTAGACCTTGGTAAAATAGAGGACATTGGTACAATAGGTCCTGACACTGTGGAAGAGTCTAAGGTGGAGAGCTGGACAGTTGAATTACCAGGTCCTGCTGGGCCAGGCCAGAGCAATCAAGATAACCGAGGCCTTCTCTTGTCTGATCTGAGCGATGATTCTGGGCAGAAGAATGAATGGAGGGAATATGTACCCCCAGAGCATCTATCAATTCTGCTCTTGGATCACTGGATCTAGCACTATATCTGGGAAGTTTGAAATTGAGATGAGTAGCCATCAACTATATCCAGGAGACCCCATCTGGAAAACCAGCTGAACGAAAAATCTTCTGATTGAGACACCACTCCCCCAGGATGTAAAAACTGTCTGCTGAGATAGTTCGCTGACCAATTTTTGACCGCCGAAATGTAGATTGCTGACAAGGTACATTGATTGCGTTCTGCCCAAGACAAAATCCGAGTTACCTCTTCATTACTAAGGGACTCAGAGTCCCTCCCTGATGATTGATGTACGCCAAAGTTGAGACATTGTCTAATTGAAAACTTGTATATTCTTCCTTCTTCAGGAGAGGCCATCACGGGAGAGCTTGTAAAACCGCTGTAGCTCCAAAATGTTTAGTGGTAACCTAACCTCCTAAAGGGGACCAATCTCCTTTGCACTCTCCGAGCTCCCCAACCTTATAGACTAACATCTGTAGTTACAATTACCCACGAGGGATGGAGAAAGGATGCCCCAAGAGTGATAGAATGGTTGTTTACCCACCAGCATATAGATAGCTTTACTATGGGGTATAGAACTATCCTCTGATCTAAACGATAATTCCCTGTCCATTGTGTTAGCATACTCACCATAAGAGGGTGTAAATTAAAGCAAGCAAAAGGTATTGTGACTGAGGCAGCTACCACCAGACCAATCACCTCCATACATTGAGCTACAGTCTGAAGAAATGATGACTGAAGATTGACACAGGCTCTCTGTAATTAAATTATGCATGGCCCGAGAGATAGACACATGGTTACTGAATCGATAGAGACTCCCAGAAAACAGGCCTTAGTATTAGGATACAGAGAGCACTTTAACATGTTGATCTTCCAACCATGATTGTGCAAAAAACTCTGAAGTTTCTGAGTATGAGAAAATGCTATAGTTAGAGATGGAGCCTGAACCAAAATGTTGTCCAGGTAAGGTGAAATTGAAATGCCCTGAGATCTGATCACTGCCAATAGAGTTTCCAAAACCTTTGTGAATATTCGGGGAGCCGTTGCCAACCCCAACGCAACAAACTGAAAAGGTTTGTCCTGGAAGGCAAATCTGAGGAACTTATAATGGTCTTGTGAAAATTAAGATATGCATCCTTCAGATTTATAGTGGGCATGAACTGAACATGCTCTACTAAAGGTAGAGTAGTACAAATTGTCTCCATCTTGAAAATAGGAACTCTTAAGAATTTGTTTAGAGTCTTTAAACCCTGGTGTAAGTCTAAAGGTTCATTCCTTTTTTTGGGAAAATAAATAGATTGGAGTAAAAACATAATTTATGCTTACCTGATAAATTTATTTCTCTTGTAGTGTATCCAGTCCACGGATCATCCATTACTTATGGGATATATTCTCCTTCCCAACAGGAAGCTGCAAGAGTCCACCCACAGCAAAGCTGCTATATAGCTCCTCCCCTAACTGCCATTACCAGTCATTCGACCGAAAACATGCAGAGAAAGGAAAACCATAGGGTGCAGTGGTGACTGTAGTTTAATGGAAAAATTACCTGCCTTAAAGTGACAGGGCGGGCCGTGGACTGGATACACTACAAGAGAAATAAATTTATCAGGTAAGCATAAATTATGTTTTCTCTTGTTAAGTGTATCCAGTCCACGGATCATCCATTACTTATGGGATACCAATACCAAAGCTAAAGTACACGGATGATGGGAGGGACAAGGCAGGTACTTAAACGGAAGTTACCACTGCCTGTAAAAAACCCTTTCTCCCAAAAATAGCCTCCGAAGAAGCAAGGTATCAAATTTGTTAAATTTGAAAAAGTATGAAACACAGACCAAGACTCCGTCTTGTAATCTGTTCAACAGAACCCACATTTAAAAAAGGCCCAAGTGAAAACCACAGCTCTAGTAGAATGAGCTGTAATCCCTTCAGGAGGCTGCTGTCCAGCAGTCTCATAAGCTAAATGAATTATGCTTTTTAACCAAAAAGACAGAGAGGTTGCTGAAGTCCTTTGACCTCTCCTCTGTCCAGAATAGACAACAAACAAGGTGAATGTTTGATGAAAATCTGTAGTAGCTTGTAAGTAAAACTTTAAAACACGAACCACGTCCAAATTGTGTAATAGACGTTCCTTCTTTGAAGAAGGATTAGGATACAAGAATGGAACAACAATCTCTTGAGTGATATTCTTGTTAGATACCACCTTAGGTAAAAACCCAGGTTGGTACACAGGACTACCTTATCCGTACGGAGAACCAGATAAGGAGAATCACATTGCAACGCAGATAACTCGGAGACTCTATGAGCCGAGGAAATAGCTACCAAAAGGAACTTTCCAAGATAGAAGTTTGATATCTATGGAATGAAAAGGTTCAAATGGAACTCCTTGAAGAACCTTAAGAACCAGCTTTAAGCTCCATGGCGGAGCAACATTTTTAACCACAGGCTTGGTTCTAACCAAAGCCTGACCAAATGCCTGAACGTCTAGAATACCTGCCAGACGCTTGTGCAAAAGAATAGACAGAGTAGAAATCTGTCCTTTTAAAGAACTAGCTGACAACCCTTTTCTCAAAATCATCTTGGAGAAAAGATAATATCCTGGGAATCCAGACTTTACTCCATGAGTAACCCTTGGATTCATAACAATAAGATATTTACACCATATCTTATGTTAAATTTTCCTAGAGACAGGCTTTTATGCCTGTATTAAGGTATCAATTACTGACTCGGAGAAGCCATGCTTTGATAACATCAAGCGTTCTGTCTCCAGGCAGTCCATCTCAGATTAGTTATATTTAGATGGTTGAAAAGACCCTGAGGTAGAGGGTCCTGTCTCAGAAGCAGAGACCGTGGTGGAAAGGATGACATGTCTACCAGATCTGCATACCAGGTCCTGCGTGGCCACGCAGGCGCTGTCAAAAGCACCAAAGCACTCTCCTGCTTGATCTTGTGCAAACCCCTCCGAAGGGAATTCCCACTCCCCCGGATGAAAAATCTGACGACTTAGAAAATCTGCCTCCCAGTTCTCAACACCTGGGATAGGGATAGCTTTTAGACAAGAGTGAGTCTCTGTCCAGTGAATTATTTTAAGACTTCTAACATTGCTAGGGAACTTCTGTTCCCCCTTGATGGTTGATGTAAGCCACAGTCGTGATATTGTCCGACTGAAATATGATGTACCTCAGAGTTGCTAACTGAGGCCAAGTCTGAAAAGCATGGAATATCGCTCCCAGTTCCAGAATATTCATTAGAAGGAGGGTCTCCTCCTGAGTCCACTATCCCTGAGCCTTCAGGGAGTTCCAGACTGTATCCCAACCTAAAAGGCTGGCATCTGTTGTAACAATTGTCCCATCTGACCTGCGGAAGGTCATACCCTTGGACAGATGGACCCGAGATAGTCACCAGAGAAGAGAATCTCTGGTTTCTTGGCCCGGATTTAACAGGAGAACAAATCTGTGTAATCCCCGTTCCTCTGGCTGAGCATGCATAGTTGCAGTGGCCTGAAATGTAGGCGTGCAAACGGTACTATGTCCCTTGCCGCTACCATTAAGCCGATTACATTCATGTACTGAGCCACCAAAGGGCGCGGATGGAATGAAGAACACGGCAGAAATTTAGAAACTTTGACAACCTGGACTCCGTCAGGTAAATTTTAATTTCTACAAAATCTATCAGAATCCCTAGGAGGGAAACCCTTGATATTGGGGATAGAGAACTCTTTCCTTGTTCACTTTCCACCCATGCGATCTCAGAAATGCCAGAACTACGTCCGTATGAGACTTGGCAACTTGGATGTTTGACGCCTGTATCAGGATGTCGTCTAAATAAGGGGCCACTTCTATGCCCCGCGGCCTAAGGACCGCCAAAGTGACCCCAGAACCTCCATAAAGATTCTAGGGGCTGTAGTTAACCCAAAGGAAAGAGCTACAAACTGGTAATGCCTGTCTAGAAAGGCAAACCTGAAAAACCGATGGTGATCTTTATGCATCGTAATGTGAGGATAAGCATCCTTCAAATCCATTGTAGTACTCTATTGACTCTCCTGGATCATAGTTAAGATGGTACGAATAGTTTCCATCTTAAATGATAGAATTCTAAAGAATTTGTTTAAGATCTTTTAGATCCAAAATAGGTCTGAAGGTTTCCTTTCCTTGGGAACCACAAACTGATTTGAGGAAAACTGTGTCCCTGTTCCTCTATTGGAACTGAATGGGTCACGTACACAATGCAAGAATGTCTCTTTCTTTATCTGGTTTGCAGATAAATGTGAAAGGCAAAAACTCCCCTTTTTTGGGGGGGAAAGCTTTGAAATCCAGAAGATATCTCTGGGGTATAATTTCCAATGCCCAGGGATCCTGGGCATCTCTTGCCCACGCCTGGGCGAAGAATGAAGTCTGCCCCCTATAGGATCCGTTACCAGATAGGGGTCCGTTCCTCATGCTGTTTTAGAGGCAGCAGCAGGCTCCTTGACCTGCTTATCTTTGTTCCAGGTCCGGTTGTCTCCAGACCGCCTTGGACTGAGCAAAAGTTCCCTCTTATTTTGCCTTAGAGGAAGTTGATGCCACACCTGCCTTGAATTTTCGAAAGGCACGAAAATTAGGCCTTTTTTGTCCCTTGATTTGGACCTGTCCTGAGGAAGGGCATGATCTTTTCCTCCAGTGATATAAGTAATAATCTCCTTCAAACTAGGCCTGAATAGGGTCTGCCCCTTGAAGGGAAGTTAAGTAGCTTATTTATTAAAGTCACGACAGCTGACCATGATATAAGCCATAGCGCTCTGCGCGCCAGTATAGTAAAAAACAGAATTCTTAGCCGTTAGTCTAGTCAAAGGAACAAAGGCATCAGAAAACAAAGGAATTGGCTAGCTTAAGTGCTCTAAGCTTGTCAAATATATTCATCCAATGGAGCCTGTAAAGCCTCATCAAGAGACTCAAACCAGAACGCCGCAGCAGCAGTGACAGGAGCAATGCGTGCAAGGGGCTGCAGGATAAAACCTTGTTGAATAAACATTTTTTATCCATTGGATCTAAAAAAGCACAACAGTCCTCGCCAGAGGTAGTGGTACGCTTAGCTAGAGTAGAAACTCTTCTCTCCACCTTAGGAACTGTCTGCCATAAGTCCCGTGTGGTGGCAACTATTAGAAAACATTCTTCTAAAAAATAGGAGGGGAAGAGAACGGCACACCTGGTCTATCCCATTCCTTATGAAAAATTTTAGTTAACCTCTTTAGGTATTGGAAAAACATAAGTACACACCGGCACTGCATATTATTTATCCAGTCTACACAATTTCTCTGGCACTGCGATTGTACACATTCATTCAGAGCAGCTAAAGCCTCCCTGAGCAACAAGTGGAGGTTCTCAAGCATAAATTTTAAATGTAGAAATATCAGAATCAGGTTAAATCATCTTCCCTGAGTCACAAATATCACCCACAGACTAAGCATATTGTGAGGTAGTATCAGACATGGTTCTTAAAGCGTCTGTATGCTCTGTATCTACCCCAGAGCTGTTTTGCTTTCCTTTAATTTCAGGTAGTCTGACTAATACTGCTGCCAGTGTATTATACACAACCTTTGCCATGTCTTGTAAAATAAACGCTATGGGCGCCATTGATATACTTGGCGCCATTTGAGCGTGAGTCCCTGGAGCGGGAGTCAAAGGGTCTGACACGTGGGGAGAGTTAGTCGGCATAACTTCCCCCTCGACAGAATCCTCTGGTAAAATAAACGTTATGGGTGCCCTTGATGTACTTGGCGCCATTTGAGCGTGAGTCCCTAAAGCGGGAGTCAAAGGGTCTGACACGTGGGGAGAGTTAGTCGGCATAACTTCCCCCTCGACAGAATCCTCTGGTGATAATGTTTTTAAATACAAAAAATGATCTTTATTGTTTAACATGAAATCAGTACATCTGGTACACATTCTAAAATGGGGTTCCACCATGGCTTTAAACATAATAAACACAGAGCCTCCTCTATGTTAGACATGTTAGAACTAATAAAGAGACTAGTAAGCTTGGAAAACACTTTAAATCAAGTTAACAAGCAAATATAACAAACGTTACTGTGCCTTTAAGAGAAACAAATTTTGTCAAAATTTGAAAAACAGTGAAAAAAGGCAGTAAATCAAACGAAATTTTTACAGTACATGTAATAAGTTAACAGAGCATTGCACCCACTTGCAAATGGATGATTAACCCCTTAATGCAAAAAACAGATAAAAAAAACAAAACAAAAAAAACCGAAATTTTTTTAAACAGACACAACAAAACTGCCACAGCTGAGCTGTGGATTACCTTCCCTATAACTGTTTCTATGCAAAATTTAAGCCAGCCATGTGGAAAAATTAGGCCCCAATAAGTTTTATCACCAAACATATGTTAAAAAACGATTAAACATGCCAGCAAACGTTTTAAAACACATTCTTATAAGAGTATGTATGTCTATTAATAAGCCTGATCCAGTCGCTATCACTGCATTTAAGGCTTTTCTTACATTACTTCGGTATCAGCAGTATTTTCTTAGTCAATTCCATTCCTTAGAAAAATATATTACTGCACATACCTTAGCATATATCTCTATCAATCAGCCTGGTACCAGTCGCTTTCACTGCATTTAAAGGCTGTACTTACATTACTTCGGTATCAGCAGTATTTTCTTAGTCAATTCCATTCCTTAGAAAAATATTTTACTGCACATACCTTATTTGCAGGAAAACCTGCACGCCATTCCCCCTCTGAAGTACCTTACTCCTCAGAATGTGTGAGAACAGCAACTGGATCTTAGTTACGTCTGCTAAGATCATAGAAAAAACGCAGGCAGATTCTTCTTCCAAATACTGCCTGAGATAAACAGCACACTCCGGTGCCATTTAAAAATAACAAACTTTTGATTGAAGAAATAAACTAAGTATAAAAAACCACAGACTCTCACGACCTCCTATCTATGTTGAGACTTGCAAGAGAATGACTGGTAATGGCAGTTAGGGGAGGAGCTATATAGCAGCTTTGCTGTGGGTGGACTCTTGCAGCTTCCTGTTGGGAAGGAGAATATATCCCATAAGTAATGGATGATCCGTGGACTGGATACACTTAACAAGAGAAAACCCCAACACTGTTCTAGAACATTGACAGGTTGAATAACCCCCATAATCTCTTGAACACATTGGCAGCTGCCTTCAAAGGATGTTTTGGGATATGAGACAGAAGGAACCATTCTCAAAGACCTGTACCTGCAACCAAGGGATATGTTCAAAACCCAAGGATCCTGAACTGATTGAGACCAAACTACCTGGAAGAGACTCAGACTGCCGCCTACCAGAAATTAATCTGGTCCAGGGGCTGCACCTTCATGTTAACTTAGAATTTAAATTGCCTGGAGATTTCCTATTCTGTTTAAATTTGGACCAGGGAGAACTTGACTTCCATGATGACTTCTTATGGGAAGAAGAGGACTTTTGATTCTTGAAAGATCAAAAAGAAGCAAAAGTGATTGCTTTGCCTGTTCTTAACCCTAGATCTCTTGTCCTGCAGAAGGAAGGCACCCTTACCCCAAGTAACAGTGGAGATTATATAATCCAGGCCTGATCTAAAAAGAATCTCTCTTTGAAAAGGAAGACACAATCTGTTTTTAGAAAACCTTATCTGCAGACTAAGATTTTAGTTATAAAGCTTGACTGGTCAAGACAGAGAATGTCATAATTTTAGCATTACTCTGAACAATATCTACCACTGCATCACAGATAAATGAATTAGTGGTGCAAAGTAATTGAATGCAGCATTGTAAATCTTCCCTAGAAGATTGATCAGAGATAAGATCAGCTAAGGATTCACACCACAAGGCCATAGCTCCTGCCACACATGCTATGCCAATAGCTGGTTTAAAGAGGTAACCTGTATGCATAAATATCTTCCTGAGAAAAGCATCTAGTTTGCGGACTTATAGAGATGGCTTAAAAATTAAACTCAACTGATTAGATTTTTTTCTTCTGTAAGCTTATCATCCACAAGATCTAAAGTCTGAAGAACCTCATGTAGCAAGAAACATATATGGTCTACCTTACACATTAAAGAATTGTCCTATTCTGGATCAAAAACAGATTCCTGTTTATCTGAAGATAATTTGCCATCTGAATAATAATCAAAAATGTCCGCTAAGGAATCCTGTAAAATATCAGGAGTGTCTCTATGCTGATTAGAAACTTGAGGGACTGCAGTATCATCACCTAAATACTAAAAGTGCCCCCAGAGTTGCCAGAGTACTGCTAAGGGTCAGAGACTTCCCTGATAATGTTTCCAATTATGATAGAACCATAAGGTACGTGAAAATGAGAAAAAATGTGTCATGCGGAAGAGCAGGTTATGTCCACTGGCTATGCTGTACTTAAAAAAGAAAATTTATGCTTACCTAATAAATTTGTTTCTTTTTAGACACGATGAGTCCACAGATTTCATCCTTACTTGTGGGATATTCACCTCCTGGTCAGCAAGAGGAGGCAAAGAGCACCACAGCAGAGCTGTATATATAGCTCCTCCCTTCCCTCCCACTCCAGTCATTCGACTGAAGTTAGGAAGAGAAAGGAAAAGCTAAGGTGCAGAGGTGTCTGAAGTTTACAAAAATTAATAACCTATCTCATAGAACAGGGCGGGCTGTGGACTCATCGTGTCTAAAAAGAAACAAATTTATCAGGTAAGCATACATTTTCTTTTCTTTTTAAAGACACGATGAGTCCACGGATTTCATCCTTACTTGTGGGATACAATACCAAAGCTAGAGTACACGGATAATAAGGGAGGGACAAGACAGGAAACCTAAACGGAAGGCACCACTGCTTGAAGAACCTTTCTCCCAAAAGCAGCCTCAGCCGAGGCAAAAATATAAAATTTGTAAAATTTAGAAAAAGTGTGAAGAGAGGACCAACTTGCAGCCTTGCAAATCTGTTCTACAGAAGCTTCATTTTTGAATGCCCATGAGGAAGCAACAGCCCTAGCGGAATGAGCCGTAACTCTTTCAGGAGGCTGCTGTCCAGCAGTCTCATATTCAAAACGGATGATACTCTTCAGCCAAAAAGAAAGAGATGTAGCCGTAGCTTTTTGACCCTTACGTTTTCCAGAAAAAAAATTACAAATATAGAAGCCAATTGACGAAAGTCCTTAGTCGCTTGTAAGTAAAATTTTAAAGCATGGACTACGTCCAAATTGTGCAGAAGACGATCCTTCTGAGAAGAAAGATTAGGACACAAGGAAGGAAGAACAATCTCCTGATTAATGTCCTTGTCTGAAACAACCTTAGGAAGAAAACCAAGTTTAGTACGTAAAACCACCTTATCCGAATGAAAAATGAGGTAAGGTGAAATTATATTACAATGCCGAAAGCTCAGACACTCTTCGAGCAGAAGAAATGGCAACTAGAAATAAAACTTTCCAAGATAATAACTAAATATCTATGGAATGCATAGGCTCAAACGAAACCCCTTGAAGAACTTTAAGAACTAAATTCAAACTCCATGGAGGAGCAAATGGTTTCAACACAGGCCTGATTCTAATTAAAGCCTGATAAAAGGATTGAATATCTGGGACATCTGCCAGACGCTTGAGTAACAAAATAGATAAGTCAGAGATCTGACCCTTTAGGGAACTCGCTGATAAACATTTCTCCAATCCTTCTTGGAGAAAAAACAAAATCCTAGGAATCCAAACTCTACTCCATGAGTAGCCCTTGGAATCACAGCAATAAAGATATTTACGCCATATCTTATGGCAAATCTTCCTAGTCACAGGTTTACGAGCCTGGATCATGGTCTCTATGACCGAATCAAAAAACCCCCGCTTAGATAGGATTAAGCGTTCAATCTCCAAGCAGTCAGCTTCAGAGAAACTAGATTTGGACCCTTGAATGAGAAGGTCCTTCCTCAATGGAAGTCTCCAAGGTGGCAGAGATGACATGTCCACCAGAGTTGCATACCAAATCCTGCGAGGCCACACCGTAGCAATGAGGATCACTGATGTCCTTCCCTGTTTGCTTCGAGCAATGACTCGAGGAAGAAACGCAAACGGTGGAAATAGGTATGCAAGATTGAAGGACTAAGGAACTGCCAGAGCATCCATCAGTTCGGTCTGGGGATCCCTGGACCCCGACACATATCTTGGAAGCCTGGCATAATAACAAGATGCCATGAGATCCAAGTCCGGCCGACCCCATTTAAGAATCAGGTTGGAGAACACTTCAGGATGGAGGTCCCACTCCCCCTAATGAAAAGTCTGCCTGCTCAGAAAATCCGCCTCCCAGTTGTCCACCCCTGGGATATGGATCGCTGACAGATGGCAAGAATGGGCCTCCGCCCACCGGATTATCTTGGCTACCTCGTTCATCGCCAAGGAACTCCTCGTGCCTCCTTGATTGATGTAAGCCACTGTCGTTATGTTGTCCGTCTGGAATCTGATGAACTGAGCCAAAACCAACTGAGGCCAGGCTAGAAGAGCACTGAAGATCGCTCTCAGTTCCAGGATGTTTATGGAAAGAACAGACTCCGCCGGAGTCCACACTCCCTGAGCCTTTAGAGGACCCTAGACAGCACCCCATCCTAGAAGGCTGGCATCTGTTGTCACAATCACGCAGGATGGTCTGCGAAAGCATGTCCCCTGGGATAGATGATCCAGAGATAACCACCATTGAAGTGAATCCTTTGTTTCCTGCTCAAGGGTTATTCGAGGAGACAAGTCTGCATAATCTCCATTCCACAGCCTGAGCATGTTTAACGGCAGAGGTCTGAGGTGAAACAGAGCAAACGGGAAAATGTCCATTACCGCCACCATCAGTCCGATTACTTCCATGCCCTGGACCACTGATAGCCAAGGATTGGACTGAAGGGCTCAACAGGTGTCTAGAATCTTTGATTTCCTGACCTCTGTCAGAAAAATCTTCATGGATATATAATTGATTACAGTTCCCAAGAAAGTCACCCTTGCTTTTCGGGATTAAAGAACTCTTTCCCAGATTTACTTTCCACCCGTGAGTCCTCAGGAAGGACAGTACAATGTCGGTATGGGACCCTGCTTGTTGACAAGATGGCGCCTGAATCAGAATATCGTCCGGATAAGACGCCACCGCAAATCCCCGTGGTCTTAGAACCACCAACAAAGACCCCAGAACCTTTGTGAAAATTCTGGGTGCCGAGGCCAGCCCGAAAGGTAGAGCCACAAACTGAAAGTGCTGGTCCAGAAAAGCAAACAATAGGAACTTGTGATGATCTCTGTGGATAGGAATATGAAGGTATGCATCCCTCAAATGCACTGTCGTCATAAATTGACCCTCCTGGATCAATGGAAGAATGGTCTGAACAGTTTCCATCTTGAATGATGGAACTCTGAGAAACTTGTTCAGACTCTTGAGATCTAATATAGGTCTGAAGGTTCCCTCTATTTTTGGAACTAAAAACAGATTTGAATAAAACCCCTGCCCCTGTTCCTTTGCTGAAACGGGAACAATTACTCCCAAAAATGCCTCTTTCTTTTTTCTTTTATTATCTGGCTTGCAGATAATCTTGAAAGAAACAAATCTTCCCCTGGGAGGACAATTCTTGAACTCCAGTTTGTATCCCTGGGACACTATCTCTATAGCCCAGGGATCCTGAATGCCTCGCACCGAAGCCTGAACGAAGAGTGTCTGCCCCCCACCAGATCCGGTCCCAGATCGGGAGCATACCCTTCATGCTTTTTTTGGAGTCAGCAGCAGGCTTCTTGGACTATTTACTCTTGTTCCAAGGCTGGTTGGGTTTCCAAGTAGGCTTAGATTGCGAATAGTTTCCTTTTTGTTTAGAGTTTCCCTTGGAATTACGAAAAGAACGAAAATTACCTTGTCGTCCCTTTTGTTTGTTTCTTTTATCCTGAGGAAGAAAAAGACCCCTACCTCCCGTGATATCAGAGATAACGGCCGCCAGGTCTAAACAAGGTCTTCCCCTTGTAAGGGATAACTAGAAGTTTAGACTCAGAGGACACATCCTCAGACCAAGGTTTTAACCATAAGACTCTGCGGGCAGTAAAAGAGAAACCAGAATTCTTAGTCCCTGCTTAATAATTTAAAGGGAAACGTCCGTAATAAAAGCATTAGCTAGTTTCAGAGCTTCTATCCTGTCTTGAGTCTCCTCTAAGGAAAGTCAGACAGCGCATCAAACCAATATACCGCCGCACTATTGATGGTAGCAATGCACGCATCTGGATGACATTGTAGACCCTAGTGAACATAAATCTTCTTACTTCTTGTCTATAGGATCTTTAAACGCCCAACTATCCTCTATGGGAATAGTAGTTCTCTTGGCTAAGGTGGAAACAGCCCTTTCCACCATAGGAACTGTTTGCCAAGCCTCTTTGAAAGAGTCAGCAATTGGCAACTTCATCTTAAAAATAGGAGACGGGAAAAAAAGGAATGCCAGGTCTCTCCCAGTTTGGAGGTGTTCAAAGAAAACACCTCAGCATAAAATAATGGAATACACAGAGTGTAAGAATTCTCCCTTATAAACTACCGAAGTATCCTCCACTTCAGGGAAGAAAATTCGGAATAGCTACTGCTATATCAGCAACATTTCCTTCAGCGTTTACCCTGTAATGTGGGAAAAGAACAGACAAAGCATCAGAAATTGCTTCAATGAATCTAGGAAGCGATGTCCTGCCAAGTAACTCCAGATGGAGTATGAGGGGAAGCGCAGGGCACTGCATGTGTAGTCTACAACATTTTTAGGACACTTATGGAAAAACTCTTTCCTTTTATTATTTTTATATTTTATTCCTATATTAAAAATCTCTCACAACAGAGGGGAAGAGAAGGATATAGGTGGTTCCACATTTGACGCAACCCCTGAGGAGGTACTTTGTAAAGTCTCTAAAACCACTCTTGGGGGAATAAACAAATCAAAATTAACACAGTAAAAAAATAGTTACTGTCTCTTTAATCATTAAAACGGAACCCTTGTATTTATGTTACTGTTCACAAATGCAACTGCTTTATTTACAAGTGTTAACTATAGAGGTGCATGCTACTGTAAACCTCTTGAGCACAAACATTATCTCAAGTGTTTCCTAACTGAGAAGCCTGTTAGCCGATCTACACAGTAAATATTCCGGACTCAGCTGAAGCACTGTGCGGTCCGTTGTCTTCAAGAGTCAACACTCAGGGATAATCTGTCTTTAAAGTGTTATGCCACTAAATTGGCGCCAAAAAAATCTCCGCCCATCGTGGGCGTTAACATAATCATCTCCCGGTCGCCATTGAAATCAGTACTAGGTGAAACGCTGGGAGCCTAATAACGGACGGAGCTGCTTCTAATTTATACTGAGCAGCTGCTGGCCCGAGAATAAATGATTTAACAATCCAATCTATGTCTTCCGATTCCCGGAAAAACTTTCATAGTGTTGCGCCACAACAAACTCCGCCCATCGTGGGCGTTAACATAGACATCTCCCGGTCGCCATTGAAATCAGTACTAGGCGAAACGCTGGGAGCCTAATAACGGACGGATCAGCTTCTAATTTATACTGAGCAGCTGCTAGTCCGAGAATAAACTATTTAACATTTCAATCCCCTCACACTGAACACAAAACTGAACCCTTGTTCTATAGTGAAAATCATCAAGGTTTTTAATAATATATCCTGTCCAGCCCCAGTGCCTGCGTCCAGACTGTCCAAGGTGTCCCCTAAAAACTCTAGGGAAATCTAACTTGTAACCCTCTAAAAGAGAGATCAAATGTTGATGAGGTATAAATAAACGATAAAGCGTCTAACCTTTCTTCTGAGTTACTGTACATCTCCAAGAAAAAAGTCAGCACTTACCTCATCTTCTGCCTGACAGTCAAGGCAATTCCCAGGTTTGAGAGGTCCTCTCCCTCTCATGGACCTGTAAATAAATGAAAGTCCTGAGTAATATCCCTCAGAATTTCTTAGTAAGGGCAGCACAAATTATATGGGAGGCGCAGTGAGAATTATGTCCCACAAGTTCCCATTGCTCTAAAGCCACCAATGCCCTGCTGAAGAGACTGATATGGACTACGGCTACACCCTAGAACAAAGCAGCACACTTTGGCGCTACTTTAAAAATAATAAACTCTTGATTGAAGAATCTAATCTAACACCTCACTTTACCTCTTCCTATCACTAACGTAAGAGAATGACTGGAGTGGGAGGGAAGAGCTATATATACAGCTCTGCTGTGGTGCTCTTTGCCTCCTCCTGCTGACCAGGAGGTGAATATCCCATAAGTAAGGATGAAATCCGTGAACTCATTGTGTCTTTAAAAAGAAAAAGCCTCTGGGCTGTGAGTGTGCTGTGTAAAGTCACTTACCTTACGCAGCACCCCTCCACTGTCTTACCAGGCATGTCAATCTATGTCAATGCAGCTGCAGCAGTACCCAATAGAGAGCCCATCCAGTGCAGGTATCCAGTATTGCAGAGGATTGCAGTAGGAAATACCTAAGACCTTCAGGGAGAGGCTATAGATGAGTCCCTGCGACGCCTGAGGGTAGTTATGGCTGGAGTCCCGTTAGACCTATGTGAGATCCAGAGACCCTTGGGAGTATCACAGCAGCTGAATGATACAGGAACAAAGTAATACCCTGTTATGATCACAGTGTTTCCCCGAGCTCCCAATTTGTAATCCATAAGCAAGTAGCTTGAACAACATCTATTCTCAACCAACTCCTACAAGGCCAAGAACAAAAACAGAGAGATGGGAGGTGGGAGTGATTTTAAGCTCTAATATAGGTTCTTGACCTCCTCCTAGTGGCGGGAAAAGGAAATTTATTCTTACCTGATAAATTTGTTTCTTTTACGATACGATGAGTCCACGGATTTCATCCTTACTTGTGGGATATCCCCTCCTGGTCAGCAGGAGGCGGCAAAGTGCTCCCCAGCAGAGCTGTATAAATAGCTCCTCCCTTCCCTCCCAACCCAGTCATTCGACCGAAGTTAGGGAGAGAAAGGAAAAGCCAAGGGGCAGAGGTGACTGAAGTTTAACAAAAATAAAGACCTGTCTCATAAAAACAGGGTGGGCCGTGGACTCATCGTATCGTAAAAGAAACAAATTCATCAGGTAAGAATAAAATTCCTTTTCTTTTACAAGATACGATGAGTCCACGGATTTCATCCTTACTTGTGGGATACAATACCAAAGCTATAGGACACGGATGAAACGGGATGGAACAGACAGGTAACCTAAACGGAAGGCACCACTGCTTGAAGAACTTTCCTCCCAAAAACAGCCTCAGGCGAGGCAAAGGTATTAAATTGTAAAATTTGGAAAAAGTGCGAAGAGACGACCCAATTGTAGCTTTACAAAACTGTTCAACAGAAGCATCATCTTTGAATGCCCATGAGGATGCCACAGCCCTAGCGGAATGAGCTGTAATTCGTTCAGGAGGGTGCTGTCCGGCAGTCTCATATGCAAAACAGATGAGACTCTTCAGCCAAAATGAGTGAGAGGTAGCCATAGCTATCTGACCCCTACGCTTCCCAAAAAACACAAAACAGGGAAACAGGGAAGACGATCGTCGAAAATCCTTAGTTGCCTGTAAGTAAAACTGTAAAGCACGGATCACGTCCAAATTATGTAACAGCCGCTCCTTCTTCGAAGAAGGACTAGGACACAAGGAAGGAACAACAATTTCCTGATTAATATTATTATTAGAAACAACCTTAGGAAGAAAACCAGGTTTGGTACGAGTCACATTGTAAAGCTGAAAGCTCAGAAACTCTGTGAGCAGAAGAAATAACAACCAAAAATGAAACTTTCCAAGATAACAACGTAATATCTATGGAACGCATAGGTTGAAACAGAACCCCTTGAAGAACATTAAGAACGAAATTCAAACTCCAAAGAGGAGCAATTGGTCTAAACACAGGCCTGATGCTAGTTAGAGCCTGACAAAAGGATTGAACATCTGCTAGACGCTTGTATAGCAAAATAGATAAGCAGAAATCTGTCCCTGTAAGGGACTAGCTGAAAATCCTGTCTCCAATCCGTCTTGGAGAAAAGACAAAAACCTGGGAATCCTAACCCTACTCCATGAGTAGCCCATGGATTCGCACCAATCAAGATATGTACGCCATATCTAATGGTAAAACTATCTAGTAACAGGCTACGTGCCAGAAACAAGGTATCAAAGACCGAATCAGAAAACCATCACCTGAATAAATTTAAGCGTTCAATCTCCAAGCAGATAGCTGCAGAGAAACTAGATTCGGATGATGGAAGGGTCCCAGAATGAGAAGGTCCTCAACGGAAGCTTCCACGGTGGCTTAGATGACATGTCCACCAGATCGGCATACCAAGTCCTGCAAGGCCACGCAGGAGCGATGAGAATCACCAAAGCCCTCTCCTGTTGGACTTGAGTAATCATCCGGGTAAGGAGAGCAAATGGAGAGAACACATAATCTAGACTGCCAAGGCATCTATCAGCTCGGTCTGGAGATCCCTGGACCTGGACCCATATCTCAGAATCTTGACATTCTGGCCAGATGCCATAAGATCCAATACTGGCCTGCCCCATCTGAGAATCAGGTTGGCAAATACCTCCGGATGAAGTTCCCATTCTCCCGGATGAAACGTCCGTCTGCTCAGAAAATCTGCCTCCCAGATTTCCACACCTGGAAGTGGATCACTGACAGAAAAACAAGAGTGAGCCTCCGCCCACTGAAGTATCATGGCTACTCCTGTCATCACTAAGGAACTCCTTGTTCCTCCCTGATGATTGATGTAAGCTACAGTTGTAATGTTGCGCGACTGAAATCTGATGTACTTGGCTGCAGCCAACTGAGAGATAGGAGCTTACCTTGTGTTCCATGCAAAAGCCTGCTCCTGAATAAACTTCTTTTGGACCCACTGAGAGACTCTGCACTTCTTTTTCCTCATCGCAACTGAGACCAAGCCTGAAGAGCATTGAATCTGCTCTCAACTCTAGGATACTGATGGAAAATAGAGGCTCCGTTCAAGTCCATACACCCTGAGCCCTCAGAGAGTTTCAGACTGCCCCCATCCTATCAGGCTGGCATCTGTTGTCACTATCACCCATGAGGGTCTGCGGAAGCATGTCCCCGGGGAAAGATAATCCAGCGACAACCACTATAGAACAGAGTCCCTTGCTCTCTGGTCTATATTTATTTGAGGAGACAAATTTGTATAGTCTCCAATCCACTGACTGAGCATGGTTATTTTCAAAGGCCAGAGATGAAACCTGAGCAAAAAACAATGATGTCCATTGCCGCTACCATCAATCCAACTACCTCCATGTACTGAGCCACTGACGGCCGAGGAGTTGTCTGAAAGGCTCGGTATGTGTTCAGAATCTTTAATTTACTGACCTCCGTCAAAAAGATTTTCATGGACATAGAGTCGATTAGAGTTCCCAAGAAAGGAACCCTTGTCTGTGGAACTAGCTAACTCTTTGCCAGATATACCTTCCTCAGGAAGGATATAACAATGTCAGTATGAGACTTTGTTAGCTGGTAAGACAATGCCTGGATCAGGATATCGTCCAGATAAGGCGCCACTGCAATGCCCCGCGGCCTTAGAACCGCCAGTAGAGACCCCAGAACTCTTTGAAAATTCTGGGTGCCGTGACCAAACCAAATAAGAGTCACAAACTGAAAATGTACGTCTGTGGATAAGAACATGAAGATATGCATCCTCTAGATCCACGGTCGACATAAAATGACCCTCCTGGATCAATGGAAGAATGGTACGAATAGTTTCCATCTTGAAAGATGGAACTCTGAGAAACTTGTTTAGACTCTTGAGATCTAAGATAGGCCTGAAAGTTCCCTCTTTTTGAATACACCTGTCCCTGCTCCAGAATTGGAACGGGACAAATTACTCTCATGGAGGATAGGTCACTTACACAGCGTAAGAACGCCTCTCTCCTAATCATCTACAGACAATTGAAAAAGAAGAAACCTTCCTCTGGAAGGAGAATTTCTGAATTCCAGTTCGTATCCCTGAGACACCATCTCTAATGCCCATGGATCCAGACATCTCATATAGTCTGGGTGAAGAAAGACAGTCTGCCCTTCATGCTGACTTGCCCTTGTTCCAAGAGAGGTGTGGTCTCCCGGTAGATGTGGCTTGCGAATAGACACCTTCCTGTTTAGTACGAAGAGGAAGGTGGGTTTCCCTTAAAATTTAGAAAATTACTCTGTCGACCCCTCTGATTGGATCTTTTTATCCTGAGGGAGGGAATGATCCTTACCTCCCGTGAGGTCAGAAATAATCTCCTGCAGGTCAGGCCCAAACAGGGTCCTTCCCTCGTAAAGAACAGCCAAAGGCTTAGATTTAGATGACATCCGCAGACCAAGATTTCAACCATAAGGCTCTGCGCGCTAAGACGGAAAATCCTGAACTCTTAGCCGCCACATTGGTAATTTGCAGAGAAGCGTCCGTAACAAAAGAATTAGTCAATTTAAGAATTCTAATTCTGTCCTGAATCTCTCCATAGAAGTCTTAGACATAAGAGACTCTTCCAGGGCATCAAACCAATAGGCAGCCGCAGTTGTAACCCTGACAATGCAGGCTGCTGGTTGCAAAGGCAACTCCTGATGGACATAAACTTCTTAAGGAGACCCTCTAATTTCCCTAGGGTCCATGAAGGCACAACGATCCTCAAATGGGATAGTAGTTTGTTTAGCCAAGGTGGAAATAGCTCCTTCCACCTTAGGCACCGTCTGCCAAGAATCCCTGATAGCATTCGCTATAGGATACATCTTCCTGAAAACGGGAAAAGGAGGAAATGGAAAACCATAAAAGGAGAAGTTCAGGGAAAGCAATGTTTTAAGATAATTAACACAGAAAAACATTACTGTCACTTTAAATTCACTTATTTCTGTGCCAGAAATATCCAAATAGCATGTTAACCTTGCTGGTAATAAACACTGCACTTGACACTAAAGCAACCATGTCTTGTGCACGCCATCCATAATTTTTTTTTTGCAAGGAACCGCAGAGCACCGCATGTGGGCCAAAATAACTTTATGCTATGTGTGCACTTGTTCCCTTTTAAGCACAAAGCTGCAAAATACCTTAAACAGCTAAAATGCATCAAGGAAAAGGAACCCCACAAAAAAACGGTACTATCACTTTAAATGTGGACAAGTGGGGCAGCAGAGCGGCCCATTAGGTTACACCGGCTGGCTTAGTTTGAAATAGCCATTGTGATGTACATAAATCAACCATGTCTTGTGCCCATAATTCCATGCCAGGAACCTGCAGAGCACCGCATGGGAACCAGAAAAAACATAATTTATGCTTACCTGATAAATTTATTTCTCTTGTAGTGTATCCAGTCCACCGATCATCCATTACTTGTGGGATATTCTCCTTCCCAACAGGAAGTTGCAAGAGGATCACCCACAGCAGAGCTCAGAGCTCCCCTCACTGCCATATCCAGTCATTCGACCGAAACAAGACGAGAAAGGAGAAACCATAGGGTGCAGTGGTGACTGTAGTTTAATTAAAATTTAGACCTGCCTTAAAAGGACAGGGCGGGCCGTGGACTGGATACACTACAAGAGAAATAAATTTATCAGGTAAGCATAAATTATGTTTTCTCTTGTTAAGTGTATCCAGTCCACGGATCATCCATTACTTGTGGGATACCAATACCAAAGCTAAAGTACACGGATGATGGGAGGGACAAGGCAGGAACTTAAACGGAAGGAACCACTGCCTGTAGAACCTTTCTCCCAAAAACAGCCT
Organism: Bombina bombina; assembly: GCF_027579735.1. NCBI lineage: Eukaryota > Metazoa > Chordata > Amphibia > Anura > Bombinatoridae > Bombina > Bombina bombina. The sequence continues at coordinate 466,453,422 of NC_069504.1, read as the reverse complement.
CTGAAGAAGCAAAAGTATCAAATTTGGAAAATTTTGAAAAGGTGTGAAGCGAAGACCAAGTCGCAGCCTTGCAAATCTGTTCAACAGAGGCCTCATTTTTAAAGGCCCAGGTGGAAGCCACAGCTCTAGTAGAATGAGCTGTAATCCTTTCAGGGGGCTGCTGTCCAGCAGTCTCATAGGCTAAGCGTATTATGCTCCGAAGCCAAAAGGAGAGAGAGGTTGTCGAAGCTTTTTGACCTCTCCTCTGTCCAGAGTAAACGACAAACAGGGCAGATGCTTGACGAAAATCTTTAGTAGCCTGTAAGTAAAACTTCAAGGCACAGACTACGTCCAGATTATGCAAAAGACGTTCCTTCTTTGAAGAAGGATTAGGACACAATGATGGAACAACAATCTCTTGATTGATATTCCTGTTAGAAACCACCTTAGGTAAAAACCCAGGTTTGGTACGCAGAACTACCTTGTCTGAATGAAAAATCAGATAAGGAGAATCACAATGTAAGGCAGATAACTCAGAGACTCTTCGAGCCGAGGAAAAAGCCATCAAAAACAGAACTTTCCAAGATAAAAGTTTAATATCAATGGAATGAAGGGGTTCAAACGGAACTCCCTGAAGAACTTTAAGAACCAAGTTTAAGCTCCACGGGGGAGCAACAGTTTTAAACACAGGCTTAATCCGTCTGCATAACTTCCCCCTCGACAGAACCCTCTGGTGATAATTCTTTTATAGATAAAGACTGATCTTTACTGTTTAAGGTGAAATCAATACATTTAGTACACATTCTCCTATGGGGCTCCACCATGGCTTTCAAACATAATGAACAAGTAGGTTCCTCTGTGTCAGACATGTTTAAACAGACTAGTAAGCTTGGAAAACACTTTAAAACAAGTTTACAAGCAATATAAAAAACGTTACTGCGCCTTTAAGAAACACAAATTTTCCCAAATTTTGAAATAACAGTGAAAAAATGTAGTTACACTAACAAATTTTTTACAGTGTATGTAATAAGTTAGAAGAGCATTGCACCCACTTGCAAATGGATGATTAACCCCTTAATACCAAAAACGGAATAACAAATGACAAAAACGTTTTTTAAACAGTCACAACAACTGCCACAGCTCTACTGTGGCTTTTTACCTCCCTCAATAAGACTTTTGAAGCCTTTTGAGCCCTTCAGAGAAGTCCTGGATCATGCAGGAAGAAGCTGGATGTCTGTGTCTAATTTTTGCTGTGCAAAAAAACGCCAAAATAGGCCCCTCCCACTCATATTACAACAGTGGGAAGCCTCAGGGAACTGTTTCTAGGCAAAATTCAAGCCAGCCATGTGGAAAAAACTAGGCCCCAATAAGTTTTATCACCAAACATATGTAAAAAACGATTAAACATGCCAGCAAACGTTTTAAAATACACTTTTATAAGAGTATGTATCTCTATTAATAAGCCTGATACCAGTTGCTATCACTGCATTTAAGGCTTTACTTACATTACTTCGGTATCAGCAGCATTTTCTAGCAAATTCCATCCCTAGAAAAATATTTTAACTGCACATACCTTATTACAGGAAAACCTGCACGCTATTCCCCCTCTGAAGTTACCTCACTCCTCAGAATATGCGAGAACAGCAAAGGATCTTAGTTACTTCTGCTAAGATCATAGAAAACGCAGGCAGATTCTTCTTCTAAATACTGCCTGAGATAAACAGTACACTCCGGTAACATTTAAAAATAACAAACTTTTGATTGAAGAAATAAACTAAGTATAAAACACCACAGTCCTCTTACGACCTCCATCTTAGTTGAGAGTTGCAAGAGAATGACTGGATATGGCAGTGAGGGGAGGAGCTATATAGCAGCTCTGCTGTGGGTGATCCTCTTGCAACTTCCTGTTGGGAAGGAGAATATCCCACAAGTAATGGATGATCCGTGGACTGGATACACTTAACAAGAGTAACATACTTTATGTGTGCACTTAAAAGTACAAAACATTAAACAGCAAATACATTAAACAGCTGAAATGAAATAAAAACGTTCCTGTCTCTTTAACAACAGAAAAGGAAACGTTAATTTGTATGTGCTACTGTCACTTTAATTTTCTTGTGTGTCAAAAGGAAATACTGCAGCACCTAAGCAACAGATCAACTACTGACATTTTATCTAGCAAATGTACACGTAGAGCTGCCTGTTCATATCAACATTACAAAACAGGAGAGGTTGTATACAGTGTACTGTTGCTTGCTACTAGACATATATTGCACAGAATAACCAGAGCATGATAGAACTGGAAGACCGCTCTACCCTCCGGTATCTAATGGAGGGAGAAAGCGCAATAATACACATAATTCCGCCCCTGTGGGCGTGTCAACATCCCCTCCCGGTCATCATTGATACTAAACGACCGGGAGTAAAAGAAACAAGCTACAGGCTCATGGAACCTATTGTCTAGATCCCAGCCTATAGAACACAGTGTCCCTTGCTGTCATGTGGCGATATAGATTCAGCATTACCTGACACTGAACACAGCAGCCGAAAACAAAGTGCGCAATACACTAAAAATGGCCACAAGGCTCTACCCATCGTGGGCGTAATAACATGCAGTTCCTGGTCTCCAGCCTAATTGATTTAATAACTGCGCCACCGGGAACCGGCTGCTGCAAACAAAAACTTTGGGGCTAAACTTAGGTACTGTTTCCCGACACTGATGTCAGTATTAATAAAATACCACTCCCCCACAGCTCGAGTGATCCCCAAGACAAATATCGAGCTCCTTAGCCCCGCAAGTTGCTAAAAAACAAGTTATAAAGCCAACGGAGCCATAAAAAAAAACATGGGGACAAGTCTGTCTACTGTTTTTGTTTCTAACACTGCAAACGGTCTCATCCCCTAACAGCGTACTGAGAACAACAACCAAAGTCGCAGCTGTCAGTATTCCTGTAGCCTCTGCTAAGAATATACTGTCGGAAAGATCCCTCCTTTAAATGCAGGAGTTCTTACCATTAAGTACAGTGCTCCACTTCTCTGAGATCTAAGTCAGAATAAAAGGCAGCACTTACCTCGAAAGCTGTGCGACAGCATGGCATCCATCAGGTTTCCAGAGGTCTTCTCCCTCCCTTAGCCCTGTGGAATAAGATAAGCCTGAGTTAAAAGTGCTTAGGCTATCTGTATTTAGGGCAGCAGCATGTATAGGAGGCACAGTGAGAATTATGTCCCACCAGTTCCTATTGCCTTAAAGCCACCATATGCTTCTCTTTTTGTACTGAAGAGACTGATCTGGTCTAGGCTACACCCCAGCACAAAGCAGAGGCACTACTTTAAAAATAATAAAATCTTGATTGAAGAAAATAAACTAACACCTCACTTTGCCAGCTCCTATCTTACTAACACAGGCAAAGAGAATGACTGGGTTGGGAGGGAAGGGAGGAGCTATTTATACAGCTCTGCTGTGGAGCTCTTTGCCTCCTCCTGCTGACCAGGAGGTGATATTTCACAAGTAAGGATGAAATCCGTGGACTCATCGTATCTTGTAAAAGAAATATATCCCATATGTTATGGAAGTCTGTGGACCATCATAATTTTACGAAAGAAACAACATTTTTCCAAAAGTATACGTTTTTTCTTCAAAAAAGAAAGCGAACAATATATTAAGTTCTTTATATCTTTAATATACAACTCATTTAAATGGATATGAACCCCAATTTTCTCTTTCATGGTTCAGACAGAGTATGCAATTTTAAGCAACTTTCTAATTTACTCCTATTATCAATTTTTCTTCGTTCTCTTGGTATCTTTATTTGAAAAAGTAGGAATGTAAGCTTGGGAGCAGGTCCATTTTTGGTTCTGCGCCTAGGTAGAGCTTGCTGATTGGTGGCTAAATGACTGACTCTCACAAAATAAAACAGGATCTGACACCATGTGAAAAATTGAAAAATTAGACGAAAATCTGCACCTGTGATTACAGAACACCATAAAATTGGGAAGGCATTAAATGCTAAGATAAATAATTAAAATTGCAAGGTAGATTTCTAAATTCAATGCTATATTTGGTTTATGCTCAACAGAAATCCAGATCCCAATAAACAATCAAAATATACAGATATTTTACCCTTAACTTGCAGCAAATCAGATGAAGAAACTTCTCAAAATTTTCCTGTTGCATTAAAGTTTAGCACATAATCATACAAACCTACCTCAGACAGCTGCCTATTTTAACTCAAAAAATCTATCAGAAATATTTTTTCATAACAAGTTAAAAATTCTGACTGGTATATAGTGGGTGCCAATGTTATGGGATTAAAATATATAAGCAAATTCCTCCAAGTATCCACAAGATACTCATTATGCCACATGCTATAATAAATAGTGACTTAAGATCATGTTTTCTTACCAGGGTAATTTAGCAATTTACAAACCAAGTTTTTATTTCCTGAAGACAACTATCGTAAAATTTAAATGCTAAAATGAATTATAGGAAGAAAAAAAGGAGTGTATTTTTTGGTCTAGTACCACATTTATATTTCATTATTCTTCAAATTGCGTTATGAAACACAATATAAATGCATTATGCAAAATATTTGGTTTCCTTAAATTAGATAACTAAATGCCTCAAACATAACATTGAATATAGCTATTATATATTGGAGTTTTAATTTCTTATGTATGTATGCAGATTAAAGACAAACATAATTTTAACTATAAACAAATACCACATTCATTTCTTCTGGCATGCCCTTTTCAGTTCGTTTTTCCTTTAGTCTCTTCATAATAAACTCTAGTGTTGCTTCTTGACTTGGCTTCTTTTCAGATGTGTGCTCCTCGACAACCTCTTCTTCTTGGTTAAGAGAGGATCCAAAACTTTTTGGAAGCGTGTTGCTGCGTGGACGTGTTTGAGGTAAATATTCAGCATCAGTGTTTTTGTGCTTTGCATCTAAAGAATATGGAGAAATATTATATTTATAATATATTTAAAAATAGAGTGAATTGTGGAGTGAGTGCTGAGTTGGTATATATATATATATATATATATATATATATATATATATATATATATATACACACACACACACACATACATTTACATACACACAAATATATATATATATATATATATACACACACACATACATACATTTACATACACACAAATATATATATATATATATATATATATATACACACACACATACATACATTTACATACACACAAATATATATATATATATACACACACACATACATACATTTACATACACACAAATATATATATATATAAATTGATAGGCGTTTTATAAGACAGATAATATAAAAATTAGTATTCAAAACCAATACACAAATTTCAGTTTTGTTTAATTTGTATACTTTTCGATACGTTTGGATTTTAGAACATAAAAGAATATGAACAACCCACCTGTGAGTCATTGATAATGGTCAATCTTCCATTAGCAAAAAAAATGTATTACTGTTCTTCAGTGCCATACACACATATACTGTTAGGGCCTGTGCACAAGTATTCAAACACCACATCTTCCCAGAGAGTTTGTGTTGATGAGTATTGCGTATGTGAAGACATCATTTGTGTCATACAAGCCACCGCTGACTGAGGTGTGGTGTTTAAAAATGGGTTCACAGGCTCTCATAACATATATGCACTCCAAATCTTGTAAGAGGAAAAGCCAGAACCTTTGAGAAAACTATTCACAAATAGCTGATATCAGACGGTACAGAAATAATACAAACTTGCAAAGAAAGCAATTCATTTCAAAACAGCAAAATCCATACCGTTCTGAATGAATGAAGGTAAGCATTCATTAGGTTTGATTTGGATAAAAATATACTTTTACAACAAAACAAACAATGTTATTGTTTCTTTTAAGTTAAAAATTTGTTTCACTAGAATTGTTGACTGTATTCACATAGTAGAACCAAAACCCTGAAAACTAGCTGAATGCTCTAATGTTCACAAATCCATTATAACTTGAACTATAGTTTGAGGAGGAAACTTTTGAAAATAAATAAAATAACGATAAACAATAAAAATGGTCTTTATTGTACAAATTTTCTCCACAATACTGTTATGGTTATAGGCAGTAAAGTTACATGCAAGTTTATCACCAACAGAGCAAGCACATAACTATAACTGATATATAACTGATGATATAACTGATAACACTTTAACAATGGCTCTGCAAACAGTTTTAGAAATTGTTTGGTGCAGGAAGTAGTATCTTCTGGGCAGCCCCATAAAATCCAATCCGGTGAAAATCACAGGCATCCTTACTGTAGTAGTGTAGTGGAAAAGCAGCACATTTTAGTAAAATAACAGAAACAAAATGTATGCATACCTGATGAATTTATTTCTTTCCGGATATGGTGAGTCCACGGCATCCTCAATTACTGTTGGGAATATCACTCCTGGCCAGCAGGAGGAGGCAAAGAGCACCAAAGACAAGCTGTTAAGTATCAATCCCTTTCCGACAAACCCCAGTCATTCGACCAAAGGGAAATGGAGAAAGAGAGTAACACAAGGTGTAGAGGTGTCTGAGGTTTAGTAAAAAAAAACTGTCTTAAAATAAAGGGCGGGCCCGTTGACACACCATATCCGGAAATAATTTTTTTTATCAGGTAAGCATAAATTTTGTTTTCTTTCCTAAGATATGGTGAGTCCACAGCGTCATTAATTACTGTTGGCAACCAATACCCAAGCTAAAGGACACGGAGGACTAGGGAGGGACAAGACACGTAGACCTAAACAGAAGGCACCGCTGCTTGAAGAACCTTTCCCCTAAAAGAAGCCTCAGCCTAGGACAAAGTATAAATTTTATAAAATTTGGAAAAAGTATGCAGAGAGGACCAAGTTGCAGCCTTGCAAATCTGTTCCACAGAAGCTTCATTTTTGAAAGCCAAAGAAGAAGAAACAGCCCTAGTGGAATGAGCTGTGATTCTCTCAGGAGGCTGTTGTCCAGCAGTCTCATAAGCTAAACGAATTATACTTCTCAAACAAAGAGAAAGAGAAGAAGCGGTAGCTTTCTGACCTTTACGTTTCTCAGAAAAACAAACAATGCAGAAGACTCATAAGCTAAGCGAATGACACTCCTCAACCAGAAAGATAGGGAAGTCGTAGTAGCCTTCTGCCCCTTACGTTTCCCCGTATAGATGACAAACAAAGAGGAAGATTGTCTGAATTGCTAAGTAGCCTGAAGATAGAACTTCAAGGCACAAACCACATCTAGATTGTGAAGCAAGCGTTCCTTCGCTGAAGAAGGATTAGGACACAAAGGAGGAACAACAATTTCTTGATTAATGCTACGATCTGACACCACCTTAGGGAGGATCCCTAATTTAGTACGTAAAACCGCCTTATCAGCATGGAAAACAAGATAAGGGGAGTCACATTGAAAAGCAGAAATCTCAGAAACTCTGCGCAGAGACAATAGCCAAAAAAACAAAAACCTTCCAAGTTTGCTGCCATACACTAAGAACAAGATTGTGGCTCCAAGGCGGAGCACCAGATCTAAATATTGATCTGATCCTAGTCAGAGCCTTAACAAAGGACTGCACATCCAGAAGCTCAGCCACTCTCTTGAGTAACAACACTGACAGGGCCAATATCTGTCCCTTCAGGGAACTAGCAGATAGACCCTTCTCGAGTCCATCCTAGAGAAAAACATAATTTATGCTTACCTGATAAATTTATTTCTCTTGTAGTGTATCCAGTCCACGGATCATCCATTACTTATGGGATATTAACTCCTCCCCAACAGGAAGTGCAAGAGGATTCACCCAGCAGAGCTGCCATATAGCTCCTCCCCTAACTGCCATTATCAGTCATTCGACCGAAAACATGCAGAGAAAGGAAAACCATAGGGTACAGTGGTGACTGTAGTTTAATGGAAAAATTACCTGCCTTAAAGTGACAGGGCGGGCCGTAGACTGGATACACTACAAGAGAAATAAATTTATCAGGTAAGCATAAATTATGTTTTCTCTTGTTAAGTGTATCCAGTCCACGGATCATCCATTACTTATGGGATACCAATACCAAAGCTAAAGTACACGGATGACGGGAGGGACAGGCAGGCTCTTTATACGGAAGGAACCACTGCCTGAAGAACCTTTCTCCCAAAAACAGCCTCCGAAGAAGCAAAAGTGTCAAATTTTTAAAATTTGGAAAAAGTATGAAGAGAAGACCAAGTTGCAGCCTTGCAAATCTGTTCAACAGAAGCCTCATTCTTAAAGGCCCAAGTGGAAGCCACAGCTCTAGTAGAATGTGCTGTAATTCTTTCAGGAGGCTGCTGTCCAGCAGTCTCATAGGCTAACCGTATTATGCTACGAAGCCAAAAGGAGAGAGAGGTAGCCGAAGCTTTTTGACCTCTCCTCTGACCAGAATAAACGACAAACAGGGAAGACGTTTGTCGAAAATCCTTAGTTGCCTGTAGATAAAATTTCAGGGCACGGACTACATCTAGATTGTGTAGCAGACGTTCCTTTTTCGAAGAAGGATTAGGACACAAAGATGTAACCACAATCTCTTGATTGATATTCCTGTTAGTGACCACCTTAGGTAGGAACCCAGGTTTAGTACGCAGAACTACCTTGTCTGAATGAAAAATCAGATAAGGAGAATCACAATGTAAGGCAGATAACTCAGAGACTCTTCGAGCCGAGGAAATCGCCATTAAAAACAGAACTTTCCAAGATAACAACTTGATATCAATGGAATGAAGGGGTTCAAACGGAACCCCCTGTAAAACATTAAGAACTAAGTTCAAACTCCATGGTGGAGCAACAGTTTTAAACACAGGCTTGATCCTAGCTAAAGCCTGACAAAAAGCTTGAACGTCCGGAACTTCTGACAGACGTTTGTGTAAAAGAATGGACAGAGCTGAAATCTGTCCCTTTAAGGAACTAGCGGATAAACCCTTTTCTAAACCTTCTTGTAGAAAAGACAATATCCTCGGAATCCTAACCTTACTCCATGAGTAACTCTTGGATTCGCACCAATATAAGTATTTGCGCCATATCTTATGGTAAATCTTTCTGGTAACAGGCTTCCTAGCCTGTATTAAGGTATCAATAACTGACTCAGAAAAACCACGTTTTGATAAAATCAAGCGTTCAATTTCCAAGCAGTCAGCTTCAGAGAAATTAGATTTTGATGTTTGAAGGGACCCTGGATCAGAAGGTCCTGTTTCAGAGGTAGCGACCAAGGTGGACAGGATGACATGTCCACTAGATCTGCATACCAAGTCCTGCGTGGCCATGCAGGCGTTATTAGAATCACTGATGCTCTCTCCTGTTTGATTCTGGCAATCAATCGAGGAAGCATCGGGAAGGGTGGAAACACATAAGCCATCCCGAAGGTCCAAGGTGCTGTCAAAGCATCTATCAGAACCGCTCCCGGATCCCTGGATCTGGACCCGTAACGAGGAAGCTTGGCGTTCTGTCGAGACGCCATGAGATCTATCTCTGGTTTGCCCCAACGTCGAAGTATTTGGGCAAAGACCTCCGGATGAAGTTCCCACTCCCCCGGATGAAAAGTCTGACGACTTAAGAAATCCGCCTCCCAGTTCTCCACTCCCGGGATGTGGATTGCTGACAGGTGGCAAGAGTGAGACTCTGCCCAGCGAATTATCTTTGATACTTCCATCATTGCTAGGGAGCTTCTTGTCCCTCCCTGATGGTTGATGTAAGCTACAGTCGTGATGTTGTCCGACTGAAACCTGATGAACCCCCGAGTTGTTAACTGGGGCCAAGCCAGAAGGGCATTGAGAACTGCTCTCAATTCCAGAATGTTTATTGGTAGGAGACTCTCCTCCTGATTCCATTGTCCCTGAGCCTTCAGAGAATTCCAGACAGCGCCCCAACCTAGTAGGCTGGCGTCTGTTGTTACAATTGTCCAGTCCGGCCTGCTGAATGGCATCCCCCTGGACAGATGTGGCCGAGAAAGCCACCATAGAAGAGAATTTCTGGTCCCTTGATCCAGATTAGAGTAGGGGACAAGTCTGAGTAATCCCCATTCCACTGACTTAGCATGCACAATTGCAGCGGTCTGAGATGTAGACGTGCAAAGGGTACTATGTCCATTGCTGCTACCATTAAGCCGATCACCTCCATGCATTGAGCTACTGACGGGTGTTGAATGGAATGAAGGACACGGCATGCATTTTTAAGCTTTGTTAACCTGTCTTCTGTCAGTTAATCTTCATTTCTACAGAATCTATAAGAGTCCCCAAGAAGGGAACTCTTGTGAGTGGAAAGAGAGAACTCTTCTTTTCATTCACCTTCCATCCATGCGACCTTAGAAATGCCAGTACTAACTCTGTATGAGACTTGGCAGTTTGAAAGCTTGAAGCTTGTATCAGAATGTCGTCTAGGTACGGAGCTACCGCAATTCCTCGCGGTCTTAGTACCGCCAGAAGAGCACACAGAACCTTTGTGAAGATTCTCGGAGCCGTAGCCAATCCGAATGGAAGAGCTACAAACTGGTAATGCCTGTCTAGAAAGGCAAACCTTAGATACCGGTAATGATCTTTGTGAATCGGTATGTGAAGGTAAGCATCCTTTAAATCCACTGTGGTCATGTACTGACCCTTTTGGATCATGGGTAAAATTGTCCGAATAGTTTCCATTTTGAACGATGGAACTCTTAGGAATTTGTTTAGGATCTTTAAATCCAAGATTGGCCTGAAAGTTCCCTCTTTTTTGGGAACCACAAACAGATTTGAGTAAAACCCTTGTCCTTGTTCCGACCGCGGAACCGGATGGATCACTCCCATTAATAAAAGATCTTGTACGCAGCGTAGAAACGCCTCTTTCTTTATTTGGTTTGTTGACAACCTTGACAGATGAAATCTCCCTCTTGGGGGAGAGAATTTGAAGTCTAGAAGGTATCCCTGAGATATGATCTCTAACGCCCAGGGATCCTGGACATCTCTTGCCCAAGCCTGGGCGAAGAGAGAAAGTCTGCCCCCCACTAGATCCGTTCCCGGATCGGGGGCCCTCGATTCATGCTGTCTTAGGGGCAGCAGCAGGTTTCCTGGCCTGCTTGCCCTTGTTCCAGGACTGGTTAGGTCTCCAGCCTTGTCTGTAGCGAGCAACAGCTCCTTCCTGTTTTGGTGCAGAGGAAGTTGATGCTGCTCCTGCTTTGAAATTACGAAAGGAACGAAAATTAGACTGTCTAGCCTTAGGTTTGGCTCTGTCTTGAGGCAGGGCATGGCCTTTACCTCCTGTAATGTCAGCGATAATTTCTTTCAACCCGGGCCCGAATAAGATCTGCCCTTTGAAAGGTATATTAAGCAATTTAGATTTAGAAGTAACGTCAGCTGACCAGGATTTTAGCCACAGTGCTCTGCGTGCCTGAATGGCGAATCCGGAATTCTTAGCCGTAAGTTTAGTTAAATGTACTACGGCATCTGAAATAAATGAGTTAGCTAACTTAAGGGCTTTAAGCTTGTGTGTAATCTCATCTAATGGAGCTGATTCAAGTGTCTCTTCCAGAGACTCAAACCAAAATGCTGCTGCAGCCGTGACAGGCGCAATGCATGCAAGAGGTTGCAATATAAAACCTTGTTGAACAAACATTTTCTTAAGGTAACCCTCTAACTTTTTATCCATTGGATCTGAAAAGGCACAGCTATCCTCCACCGGGATAGTGGTACGCTTAGCTAAAGTAGAAACTGCTCCCTCCACCTTAGGGACCGTTTGCCATAAGTCCCGTGTGGTGGCGTCTATTGGAAACATCTTTCTAAATATCGGAGGGGGTAAGAACGGCACACCGGGTCTATCCCACTCCTTAGTAACAATTTCAGTAAGTCTCTTAGGTATAGGAAAAACGTCAGTACTCGCCGGTACCGCAAAATATTTATCCAACCTACACATTTTCTCTGGTATTGCAACTGTGTTACAATCATTCAGAGCCGCTAACACCTCCCCTAGTAATACACGGAGGTTTTCCAGCTTAAATTTAAAATTTGAAATATCTGAATCCAGTTTGTTTGGATCAGAACCGTCACCCGCAGAATGAAGCTCTCCGTCCTCATGTTCTGCAAATTGTGACGCAGTGTCTGACATGGCCCTAATATCATCAGCGCACTCTGTTCTCACCCCAGAGTGATCACGCTTACCTCTTAGTTCTGGTAATTTAGCCAAAACTTCAGTCATAACAGTAGCCATATCCTGTAATGTGATTTGTAATGGCCGCCCAGATGTACTCGGCGCTACAATATCACGCACCTCCCGAGCGGGAGATGCAGGTACTGACACGTGAGGAGAGTTAGTCGGTATAACTCTCCCCTCGTTTGGTGAAATATGTTCAATTTGTAAAGATTGACTTTTATTTAAAGTAGCATCAATACAGTTAGTACATAAATTTCTATTGGGCTCCACTTTGGCTTTAGCACATATAGCACAGATATCTTCCTCTGAATCAGACATGTTTAACACACTAGCAAATAAACTAGCAACTTGGAAATACTTTTCAAGTAATTTACTATAATATGAAAACGTACTGTGCCTATAAGAAGCACAGAAAAAGTTATGACAGTTGAAAATTAATAAACTGAAAAGTTATAGCATCAAATCTTTGTAAAAACATAATTTATGCTTACCTGATAAATTTATTTCTCTTGTAGTGTATCCAGTCCACGGATCATCCATTACTTATGGGATATTAACTCCTCCCCAACAGGAAGTGCAAGAGGATTCACCCAGCAGAGCTGCTATATAGCTCCTCCCCTAACTGCCATTACCAGTCATTCGACCGAAAACATGCAGAGAAAGGAAAACCATAGGGTGCAGTGGTGACTGTAGTTTAATGGAAAAATTACCTGCCTTAAAGTGACAGGGCGGGCCGTGGACTGGATACACTACAAGAGAAATAAATTTATCAGGTAAGCATAAATTATGTTTTCTCTTGTTAAGTGTATCCAGTCCACGGATCATCCATTACTTATGGGATACCAATACCAAAGCTAAAGTACACGGATGACGGGAGGGACAGGCAGGCTCTTTATACGGAAGGAACCACTGCCTGAAGAACCTTTCTCCCAAAAACAGCCTCCGAAGAAGCAAAAGTGTCAAATTTGTAAAATTTGGAAAAAGTATGAAGAGAAGACCAAGTTGCAGCCTTGCAAGTCTGTTCAACAGAAGCCTCATTCTTAAAGGCCCAAGTGGAAGCCACAGCTCTAGTAGAGTGTGCTGTAATTCTTTCAGGAGGCTGCTGTCCAGCAGTCTCATAGGCTAACCGTATTATGCTACGAAGCCAAAAGGAGAGAGAGGTAGCCGAAGCTTTTTGACCTCTCCTCTGACCAGAATAAACGACAAACAGGGAAGACGTTTGTCGAAAATCCTTAGTTGCCTGTAGATAAAATTTCAGGGCACGGACTACATCTAGATTGTGTAGCAGGCGTTCCTTTTTCGAAGAAGGATTAGGACACAAAGATGGAACCACAATCTCTTGATTGATATTCCTGTTAGTGACCACCTTAGGTAGGAACCCAGGTTTAGTACGCAGAACTACCTTGTCTGAATGAAAAATCAGATAAGGAGAATCCCAATGTAAGGCAGATAACTCAGAGACTCTTCGAGCCGAGGAAATCGCCATTAAAAACAGAACTTTCCAAGATAACAACTTGATATCAATGGAATGAAGGGGTTCAAACGGAACCCCCTGTAAAACATTAAGAACTAAGTTCAAACTCCATGGTGGAGCAACAGTTTTAAACACAGGCTTGATCCTAGCTAAAGCCTGACAAAAAGCTTGAACGTCCGGAACTTCTGACAGACGTTTGTGTAAAAGAATGGACAGAGCTGAAATCTGTCCCTTTAAGGAACTAGCGGATAAATCCTTTTCTAAACCTTCTTGTAGAAAAGACAATATCCTCGGAATCCTAACCTTACTCCATGAGTAACTCTTGGATTCGCACCAATATAAGTATTTGCGCCATATCTTATGGTAAATCTTTCTGGTAACAGGCTTCCTAACCTGTATTAAGGTATCAATAACTGACTCAGAAAAACCACGTTTTGATAAAATCAAGCGTTCAATTTCCAAGCAGTCAGCTTCAGAGAAATTAGATTTTGATGTTTGAAGGGACCCTGGATCAGAAGGTCCTGTTTCAGAGGTAGCGACCAAGGTGGACAGGATGACATGTCCACTATATCTGCATACCAAGTCCTGCGTGGCCATGCAGGCGCTATTAGAATCACTGATGCTCTCTCCTGTTTGATTCTGGCAATCAATCGAGGAAGCATCGGGAAGGGTGGAAACACATAAGCCATCCCGAAGGTCCAAGGTGCTGTCAAAGCATCTATCAAAACCGCTCCCGGATCCCTGGATCTGGACCCGTAACGAGGAAGCTTGGCGTTCTGTCGAGACGCCATGAGATCTATCTCTGGTTTGCCCCAACGCCGAAGTATTTGGGCAAAGACCTCCGGATGAAGTTCCCACTCCCCCGGATGAAAAGTCTGACGACTTAAGAAATCCGCCTCCCAGTTCTCCACTCCCGGGATGTGGATTGCTGACAGGTGGCAAGAGTGAGACTCTGCCCAGCGAATTATCTTTGATACTTCCATCATTGCTAGGGAGCTTCTTGTCCCTCCCTGATGGTTGATGTAAGCTACAGTCGTGATGTTGTCCGACTGAAACCTGATGAACCCCCGAGTTGTTAACTGGGGCCAAGCCAGAAGGGCATTGAGAACTGCTCTCAATTCCAGAATGGTTATTGGTAGGAGACTCTCCTCCTGATTCCATTGTCCCTGAGCCTTCAGAGAATTCCAGACAGCGCCCCAACCTAGTAGGCTGGCGTCTGTTGTTACAATTGTCCAGTCCGGCCTGCTGAATGGCATCCCCCTGGACAGATGTGGCCGAGAAAGCCACCATAGAAGAGAATTTCTGGTCTCTTGATCCAGATTCAGAGTAGGGGACAAGTCTGAGTAATCCCCATTCCACTGACTTAGCATGCACAATTGCAGCGGTCTGAGATGTAGGCGTGCAAAGGGTACTATGTCCATTGCTGCTACCATTAAGCCGATCACCTCCATGCATTGAGCTACTGATGGGTGTTGAATGGAATGAAGGACACGGCATGCATTTTGAAGCTTTGTTAACCTGTCTTCTGTCAGGTAAATCTTCATTTCTACAGAATCTATAAGAGTCCCCAAGAAGGGAACTCTTGTGAGTGGAAAGAGAGAACTCTTCTTTTCGTTCACCTTCCATCCATGCGACCTTAGAAATGCCAGTACTAACTCTGTATGAGACTTGGCAGTTTGAAAGCTTGAAGCTTGTATCAGAATGTCGTCTAGGTATGGAGCTACCGCAATTCCTCGCGGTCTTAGTACCGCCAGAAGAGCACCCAGAACCTTTGTGAAGATTCTCGGAGCCGTAGCCAATCCGAATGGAAGAGCTACAAACTGGTAATGCCTGTCTAGAAAGGCAAACCTTAGATACCGGTAAAGATCTTTGTGAATCGGTATGTGAAGGTAAGCATCCTTTAAATCCACTGTGGTCATGTACTGACCCTTTTGGATCATGGGTAAAATTGTCCGAATAGTTTCCATTTTGAACGATGGAACTCTTAGGAATTTGTTTAGGATCTTTAAATCCAAGATTGGCCTGAAAGTTCCCTCTTTTTTGGGAACCACAAACAGATTTGAGTAAAACCCTTGTCCTTGTTCCGACCGCGGAACCGGATGGATCACTCCCATTAATAAAAGATCTTGTACGCAGCGTAGAAACGCCTCTTTCTTTATTTGGTTTGTTGACAACCTTGACAGATGAAATCTCCCTCTTGGGGGAGAGAATTTGAAGTCTAGAAGGTATCCCTGAGATATGATCTCTAACGCCCAGGGATCCTGGACATCTCTTGCCCAAGCCTGGGCGAAGAGAGAAAGTCTGCCCCCACTAGATCCGTTCCCGGATCGGGGGCCCTCGATTCATGCTGTCTTAGGGGCAGCAGCAGGTTTCCTGGCCTGCTTGCCCTTGTTCCAGGACTGGTTAGGTCTCCAGCCTTGTCTGTAGCGAGCAACAGCTACTTCCTGTTTTGGTGCAGAGGAAGTTGATGCTGCTCCTGCTTTGAAATTACGAAAGGAACGAAAATTAGACTGTCTAGCCTTAGGTTTGGCTCTGTCTTGAGGCAGGGCATGGCCTTTACCTCCTGTAATGTCAGCGATAATTTCTTTCAACCCGGGCCCGAATAAGGTCTGCCCTTTGAAAGGTATATTAAGCAATTTAGATTTAGAAGTAACGTCAGCTGACCAGGATTTTAGCCACAGTGCTCTGCGTGCCTGAATGGCGAATCCGGAATTCTTAGCCGTAAGTTTAGTTAAATGTACTACGGCATCTGAAATAAATGAGTTAGCTAACTTAAGGGCTTTAAGCTTGTGTGTAATCTCATCTAATGGAGCTGATTCAAGTGTCTCTTCCAGAGACTCAAACCAAAATGCTGCTGCAGCCGTGACAGGCGCAATGCATGCAAGAGGTTGCAATATAAAACCTTGTTGAACAAACATTTTCTTAAGGTAACCCTCTAACTTTTTATCCATTGGATCTGAAAAGGCACAGCTATCCTCCACCGGGATAGTGGTACGCTTAGCTAAAGTAGAAACTGCTCCCTCCACCTTAGGGACCGTTTGCCATAAGTCCCGTGTGGTGGCGTCTATTGGAAACATCTTTCTAAATATCGGAGGGGGTGAGAACGGCACACCGGGTCTATCCCACTCCTTAGTAACAATTTCAGTAAGTCTCTTAGGTATAGGAAAAACGTCAGTACTCGCCGGTACCGCAAAATATTTATCCAACCTACACATTTTCTCTGGTATTGCAACTGTGTTACAATCATTCAGAGCCGCTAACACCTCCCCTAGTAATACACGGAGGTTTTCCAGCTTAAATTTAAAATTTGAAATATCTGAATCCAGTTTGTTTGGATCAGAACCGTCACCCGCAGAATGAAGCTCTCCGTCCTCATGTTCTGCAAATTGTGACGCAGTGTCTGACATGGCCCTAATATTATCAGCGCACTCTGTTCTCACCCCAGAGTGATCACGCTTACCTCTTAGTTCTGGTAATTTAGCCAAAACTTCAGTCATAACAGTAGCCATATCCTGTAATGTGATTTGTAATGGCCGCCCAGATGTACTCGGCGCTACAATATCACGCACCTCCCGAGCGGGAGATGCAGGTACTGACACGTGAGGCGAGTTAGTCGGCATAACTCTCCCCTCGTTGTTTGGTGAAATATGTTCAATTTGTGCAGATTGACTTTTATTTAAAGTAGCATCAATACAGTTAGTACATAAATTTCTATTAGGCTCCACTTTGGCTTTAGCACATATAGCACAGATATCTTCCTCTGAATCAGACATGTTTAACACACTAGCAAATAAACTAGCAACTTGGAAATACTTTTCAAGTAATTTACTATAATATGAAAACGTACTGTGCCTATAAGAAGCACAGAAAAAAGTTATGACAGTTGAAAATTAATAAACTGAAAAGTTATAGCATCAAATCTTTGTAAAAAACACAATTTTAGCAAAGGATTGCTCCCATTAGCAAAGGATAACTAACCCTGATAGCTAACAGTGAGAGAGATCAGTAAACTGTCATAAATTAAATAAAACGACTGCCAAGTGGAAAAAAATAGTGCCCAAAACATTTTTTTCACCCAGTACCTCAGAAAATTAAACGATTTTACATGCCAGCAAAAAACGTTTAACATTAATAAATTGAGTGTTATTAAAAAGCCTGTTGCTAGTCCCTGCAAATTAGGCTAAAGTTTTATGCATACAGTATAATTCCAGTGAAGTGCCATTCCCCAGAATACTGAAGTGTAAAATATACATACATGACAGCCTGATACCAGTTGCTGCTACTGCATTTAAGGCTGAGTTTACATTATATCGGTATGGCAGAATTTTCTCATCAATTCCATTGTCAGAAAATAATAAGCTGCTACATACCTCTTTGCAGATTAATCTGCCCGCTGTCCCCTGATCTGAAGTTTACCTCTCCTCAGATGGCTGAGAAACAGCAATATGATCTTAACTACTCCGGCTAAAATCATAGAAAAACTCAGGTAGATTCTTCTTCAAATTCTACCAGAGAAGGAATAACACACTCCGGTGCTATTATAAAATAACAAACTTTTGATTGAAGGTATGAAACTAAGTATAATCACCACAGTCCTCTCACACATCCTATCTATTTGTTGGGTGCAAGAGAATGACTGGTAATGGCAGTTAGGGGAGGAGCTATATAGCAGCTCTGCTGGGTGAATCCTCTTGCACTTCCTGTTGGGGAGGAGTTAATATCCCATAAGTAATGGATGATCCGTGGACTGGATACACTTAACAAGAGAAAAACACAATTTTAGCAAAGGATTGCTCCCATTAGCAAAGGATAACTAACCCTGATAGCAGAAAAAAAAAAAAAATACAGAAATAAACGTTTTTTTTTTTTTTATCATAGTCAACTACAATCTCACAGCTCTGCTGTGAGTGATTACCTCCCTCAAAACAAGTTTTGAAGACCCCTGAGTTCTGTAGAGATGAACCGGATCATGCAGGGAAGACAATAAACTTCTGACTGAATTTTTTGATGCGTAGCAAAAGCACCAAAAAAGGTCCCTCCCCCTCACACATAACAGTGAGAGAGATCAGTAAACTGTCATAAATTAAATAAAACGACTGCCAAGTGGAAAAAAATAGTGCCCAAAACATTTTTTCACCCAGTACCTCAGAAAATTAAACGATTTTACATGCCAGCAAAAAACGTTTAACATTAATAAATTGAGTGTTATTAAAAAGCCTGTTGCTAGTCCCTGCAAATTAGGCTAAAGTTTTATGCATACAGTATAATTCCAGTGAAGTGCCATTCCCCAGAATACTGAAGTGTAAAATATACATACATGACAGCCTGATACCAGTTGCTGCTACTGCATTTAAGGCTGAGTTTACATTATATCGGTATGGCAGAATTTTCTCATCAATTCCATTGTCAGAAAATAATAAGCTGCTACATACCTCTTTGCAGATTAATCTGCCCGCTGTCCCCTGATCTGAAGTTTACCTCTCCTCAGATGGCCGAGAAACAGCAATATGATCTTAACTACTCCGGCTAAAATCATAGAAAAACTCAGGTAGATTCTTCTTCAAATTCTACCAGAGAAGGAATAACACACTCCGGTGCTATTATAAAATAACAAACTTTTGATTGAAGGTATGAAACTAAGTATAATCACCACAGTCCTCTCACACATCCTATCTATTCGTTGGGTGCAAGAGAATGACTGGTAATGGCAGTTAGGGGAGGAGCTATATGGCAGCTCTGCTGGGTGAATCCTCTTGCACTTCCTGTTGGGGAGGAGTTAATATCCCATAAGTAATGGATGATCCGTGGACTGGATACACTTAACAAGAGAAATATAAAATTATGGCAAAATTAATCTTATGCCAGGAAAAGCCACGCTCTTCACACCAGTACAAGTAAATCCTACACACTTTATGGTAGATACCACAAGTAACTGGCTTACGAGCTTGAACTAGAGTGTCAATAACACTCTACGAAAACCCTCTCTTGGCTAAGACTAAGCCTTCAATCTGCACGCAGTCGGCCTTAGAGAATCTAGATTTTGATGAACAAAGGGAACCTGTATCAGCAGATCTCTGCGACAAGGTAATCTCCACTGAGGAGATGAGGACATGGAGCAATCAGAATCATCGGCCACGATGTTGCAATCAGAATCACTGATACTCGCTGCTTGATGCGAGCCACCACATGAGGGAGAAGCAGTAATGGAGGAAAAAGATATACGAGTCTGAACCTCCATGGTACCGATAGGGTTCCTATCCGTTCCACCTGAGGATCCGTAGACCTCGACCCGTACCTGGGTAGCTTGGTATTGAGGCGGGATGCCATGAGATCTATCTCTGGCATCCACCACTTGCTGCATATTTCTGCAAATACCTAAGGTGGAGAGACCATTGCCCTGGGTGAAAGGATTGCCTGCTGAGGAAGTCCGCTTCCCAGTTGTCCACACCCGGAATGTGGATCGCTGACAGCGTAAATCTGTGAGTCTCCGCCCACTCTAGTAGATACTTCTCTCATCGCCAAGGAATTGTATTGCCTAATAAAATGTATACCTTAATACATAAACTAAAAGCAATAATTGAACTCTTTGCTATACTTAATAGGTATAGTAGTTTATCCACAAAAGAAAAGAACAATCTTAAACAATAATGTATAATAAGTTGTTAAGCAACACTTTATGTTACTTACTATAAGCAACAATTCAATTTCTAAGTTGTTAAGCAATACCTTATGCTACATACTATAAGCAACCAGATTTTGCATGTTCCACTTTGGCTGGGGATTCCCGTCACTGCAGCCCGAACAATATAGGGGATCTGGGAGTTCACCTTGCCCGATATTCACACGACACCTTTGCCTATGAATAGAGAATCAGAAAAGAGGAAGTCCCAGCTCTCCTTTATACTGTTGCTGAGATAATACTGTGTATATAGTTCCTCTTTTCATAGCTGTGTACGTGTCATTATTTGTGCTGAGAGTTTATTATTTAGACAACTGTTCTTGGCATCTTAATAGTGTATATGTTTGTGGTTTCCTGTTAGGCAGACTTAATTCTTGTCAGCAGTCAGCATTAATAATTATATAAGCATGGGGCATCATAACAACTAGTTAAGGTCTTGAATTTACATATAGATCAGTTAAAACATTGGTTCATATAACAATTCACTCACATATGGCCTGCCATATCACATTTGGATCACAGTGACTTTTCGTTCCCCCCTGATGGTTGATGTAGGCAACCTAGGTTATATTGTCTGATTGGAATCTGATTAACTGGGACGAACCCAGAAGGGGCCAAGCCTTCAAGGCATTGAAGATTGCCTGGAGTTATATTTGATCGGAAGGGAGGACTCCTCCTGAGTCCACAGTGCTTGTGCCTTCTTGGCACCCCAAACGGCTTCTCAGCCGGAAAGGCTTGTGTCCGTAGTCACAATCTCCAAGGACGGTCTCAAGAAGCATGTGCCCGGGGACAGATGATCTGGACAGAGCCACCAAGAGAGTGAGTCTCTCAATAGGTTGTCCAGCACAATCTGTTGAGACAGATCTGAATGGTCACTGTTCCATTGTCTAAGCATGCATAGGATCTGAGATGGAATCTGGCAAAGGGAATTGATGTCCATACAGGACACCATTGATGTCCATACAGGACACCTCCATACACTGGGCCACTGAGGGTCTCAAGGAGGCCAGGAGGGCAAGACATGCAGTAGTTAGCTTGCCACGTCTCTGATCTGTGAGAAATGTTCTCATGGATATGGAGTCTATTATGGCGCCCAGGAAATTCACCCTTGTACTATGAGTAAGAGAACTCTTTTCCAAGTTTATCTTCCATCCATGTGATCGAAGAAGACTGAGAAGGGACTCAGAGTGTTCTTCCGCTAGACGAAAAGACGGTGCCTAAACCAAGATTTCGTCCAGGTAAGGCGCTACTGCACTACCTCGTGTTCTGGCAATGGCTAGAAGAGCCCCAGAACCTTTGAAAATATCCTTGGAGCAGTAGCTAGGCCAAATGGAAGAGCTATAAACTGGAAGTGCTGGTCGAGAAAGGAAAACTTCAGGAACTGAAAATGTTCCCTGTGTATCGGAACGTGAAGGTATGCATCCTTCAGGTCTATGGTGGTCATAAACTGTCCTTCCTGAACAAGAGGAAGGATTGACCATATTGTCTCCATCTTGAAAGAGGGAACACTCAGAAACTTGTTTAGGCACTTTAAGTCCCAGAATTGGACGAAAGGTTCCCCTCCTTTTTTGGAACCACGAAAAGGTTTGAATAAAACCCCAAACCTCTTTCTGCTGTAGGTACCGGGACAATTACTCCTAGAGAGGAGAGATCCCGTATGTAACATAAAAAGGCAGTCCTTTTTTTCTGGTCTTGTAGATAGTCTGGAGAGTAGGAATTGGCCTCTGGGCGGATGAGATTTGAATCCTATCCAGTATCCCTGAGATACAAGGATCCTGTACATCCTGGAACCAAGCTTTTGAAAAAAGAGACAGTCTGCCCCTACTCGATCCGGTCCCAGATCAGGGGCCGCCCATTCATGCCGATTTGTTCTCGGCGAGCTTCTTAGTCTGTTTGGATTTATTTCCGGACTGAGCCAGCTTCCAAGTACTCTTGGGCTGCTCGAACTTGGATGAGGATTGCTGTCGTTGAGATTTGTCAGAACGAAAGGAACGAATATTAGATAATTGTCGTCCCTTAGGCCTATTATTCTTATCCTGCAGTAGGAAGGAAACTTTCACTCCGATAACTGTGGAAATAATTGAGTCCAGCCCTGGACCAAATAAAATCTTCCCCTTGAAAGGAAGAGAAAGGAGTCTGGATTTAGAAGTCATATCCGCAGACCAAGCCTTCAACCATAGAGCCCAGCGTGTAGGACCGCAGAGCCAGAAGCCTTTGCATTTAGGCGAATAATCTGCATATTCGCATCACAGATGAAGGAGTTAGCAATTCTCAGAGCTTTAATTCTCTCCTGAATATCCTTGAGGGGAGTCTCCACCTCAATGAGCTCCGACAGAGTCTCGCACCAGTAGGTAGCTGCTCGAGCAACCGTGGCTACAGCTGACGCCGGTAGAAAACCCCCCCACGTATGTTGAAACATCTTCTTTAGAAAAGTTTCCATTTTCTTATTCATAGGCTCTCTAAAAGAACTATCCTCCAGAGGGATAGTAGTATGCTTAGCCAGCGTAGAAATAGCGCCATCCACCTTAGGGATGGAGCCCCACAAATCTAATTGAGAGTCAGGGACCGGGAATAATTTTTTGAAAGTAGACGAGGGGGAAAAAGAAGTTCCTATTCTTTCCCATTCGTTACTAATAATGTTCGCCATCTTAACTGGCACAGGAAAATTCAGAGGGACCTTCCTGTATTCATAAACCCTGTCTAATTTAGGTTCCTCATGGAGTTTAGCCTCTGGAACCTCTAGCGTAGACAGAACCTCCTTTAATAAAAAACACAGATGTTCAATTTAAAATCTAAAGGAGGGTTCCTCCGCTGAAAGAGGTTTAGAAACTGAAGTTTCCGACTCCGAAAGTTCACCCTCTGAAGCTACAGAGGTTAACTCATCCTCGGATAGCTGGGACATAGTAGCTAAATCCGAAAAATATTTAGATGGTCAGGAGAACTATGTTTAATCTTTCTCTTAAGTTTGCTAGAGGGAGGTAAGGCACTCAGGGCCGCAGACACCGCCGATTGTAACTGCACAGTAAAGTCCGCTGGGAACTGAATGTGGAGCGGGTAGTGCAGAAAGGGTAGTAATCTCTCGGGACACAAATTCCTGAGAAGTAGATGGCTCAGAGGGGCTAATAGCGCTATGAGTATTAGCAGGCTTGTCTCCCTTCTAAGACTTTAGAAAAGTACTTAGGCAAATGGAACAAAATTGAGCAGGCGGGCAAACCACGGCCTTCTCACAATATAAACAGGATTTTTACATCAGAGCAGAAGGAGTGGAACCTTCTAATGTAGTATCAGAGTCCTCCATAGCTAAAAACGCTTTTATTAAAAAAATGGCACCTTTAAAATCCCAATGGCCGGGGCTCTCACGACCTCCTATACCCAGACAGCTAACAGTGAAAACAGCGATGTCCGCAGCAGGATCATAGGAAAATGAAAAGACTGCACCTGGTCACATGGTGCTTTGGACAGGACATCTCCTGCTATGAAAAAGGCTCTAAGCTATTATGAGCTGCGCAACGCTCAAAAACGTAAGTGAAACCCGTTTGTTCCAAGCCAAAAGCACAGTCTATTAGCCCAAAAACTCTCACATTAAAGCAGTTATAAATAACCCCTAGCTGTTCAAATAATCTCCCTGAAGGATATATTAACCCTTGATCCTATCAAGGTATAAAGGAGCCACACTGTGGCTCTGTATAGCAAAAGTGTATATATAAAATGGTCTTACCCTCCAGGATCCATGCTGTGGAACAGGCACAGCCTCTCAAGTGTGACAGTCTTGCAGCAACGCTCTGACATAGACTTGAGTGTGTAACAGCAAGCAGTGAAACTCGTCAACACTGATTGCTCAGGAGCTGTTAGGCGACAGTCTGGATGGGTTCGCAGAAAAACATAACCATTACAGGACTATCCAAAATTTTCTGCCACTTCTCTGCTACCTCTTATAGTGATGAAAGGCAAAGAGTGACTGGGGGATAGGGGAAGTGGGAGAGATATTTAAGCCTTTGGCTGGGGTGTCTTTGCCTCTTCCTGGTGGCCAGGTGTTGTATTTCCCAACAGTAAGGAATGAAGTCGTGGACTCTCCCTCCCTTATGGAAGGAAAAGCCCAATTCACATACATGCAGTAAAAAGTGTGGAGTGCTATGCAAAAGCACATTAGCCAGAAACAATTCCAACAATATAACAAGTAATATTAGCCCTAGAAAAACAAGTCCATAGACACTGCAAAAAGTCTGGAAAGTGTTAATTCAAAATCAGATCAGCCTGCCTATCTACAGAAGGCATTTTTGGCAAGAATAATAACATGGAAACATAATTTGAAAATGGCACACCATACTCAATTTTTCTAACATTCTATAGCTGCCTTACACAATGATTATGCTATTGGCCAATTTGTGAATGCTGCCTTTTAAGTATTGGCAATGAAAGTATTTAATCGTTCATTTTACTGAAAAAAACTAAATTTATGCTTACCTGATTAATTTATTTCTCTTGAGGTGTATCCAGTCCACGGGTTCATCCATTACTTGTGGGATATTCTCCTTCCCAACAGGAAGCTGCAAGAGGACACCCACAGCAGAGCTGTCTATATAGTTCCTCCCCTAACTGCCACCCCCAGTCATTCGACCAAAGACAAGCAAGAAAAAAGGAGAAACTATAGGGTGCAGTGGTGACTCTAGTTTAAAAATAAAAAAACACCTGCCTTAAAATGACAGGGCGGGCCGTGGACTGGATACACCACAAGAGAAATACATTTATCAGGTAAGCATAAATTTTGTTTTCTCTTGTAAAAGTGTATCCAGTCCACAGGTTCATCCATTACTTGTTGGATACCAATACCAAAGCTTTAGGACACGGATGAAGGGAGGGACAAAGCAGGCACTTAAACGGAAGGCACCACTGCCTGTAAGACCTTTCTCCCAAAAATAGCCTCAGAAGAAGCAAAAGTATTAAATTTGTAGAATTTAGAAAAGTATGAAGCGAAGACCAAGTCGCCGCCTTACAAATCTGTTCAACAGAGGCCTCATTTTTAAAAGCCCATGTGGAAGCCACCGCTCTAGTGGAATGAGCTGTAATTCTTTCAGGAGGCTGCTGGCCAGCAGTCTCATAAGCTAAGCGGATTAAGCTTCTTAGCCAAAAAGAAAGAGAAGTTGCTGAAGCCTTTTGGCCTCTCCTCTGTCCAGAGTAGACAACAAACAAAGCAGATGTTTGACGAAAATCCTTCGTAGCTTGTAAATAAAACTTTAAAGCACGAACCACATCAAGGTTGTGTAATAGACGTTCCTTCTTTGAAGAAGGATTAGGACATAATGAAGGAACAACAATCTCCTGATTGATATTCTTATTAGATACCACTTAGGAAGAAACCCAGGTTTTGTACGTAAAACTACCTTATCTGCATGGAAAATCAGATAAGGGGAATCACACTGTAAAGCAGATAACTCCGAAACTCTTCGAGCCGAGGAGATAGCTACTAAAAACAGAACTTTCCAAGATAAAAGTTTAATATCTATGGAATGCAAAGGTTCAAACGGAAACCCTTGAAGAACTTTAAGAACTAAATTTAAACTCCATGGCGGAGCAACAGGTTTAAACAAAGGCTTGATTCTAACCAAAGCCTGACAAAACGCCTGGACGTCTGGAACCTTAGCCAGACGTTTGTGCAAAAGAATAGACAGAGCAGAAATCTGTCCCTTTAGGGAACTAGCTGACAAACCCTTCTCCAATCCCTCTTGGAGAAAAGATAATATCCTAGGAATCCTGACTTTACTCCATGAGAAACCCTTGGATTCACACCAATGAAGATATTTACACCATATCTTATGATAGATTTTCCTGGTGACAGGCTTTCGAGCCTGAATTAAGGTATCAATGACCGACTCAGAAAAACCACGCTTTGATAGAATCAAGCGTTCAATCACCAAGCAGTCAGACGCAGAGAAATTAGATTTGGATGTTGGAAGGGACCTTGAAGTAGCGGCAGAGTCCATGGCGGAAAGGATGGCATGTTCACCAGATCTGCATACCAAGTCCTGTGTGGCCACGCAGGAGATATCAAAATCCCCGAAGCTCTCTCCTGCTTGATCTTGGCAATCAGACGAGGGAGCAGAGGAAAAGGTGGAAACACATAAGCCAGGCTGAAGGACCAGGGCGCTGCTAGAGCATCTATCAGCGCTGCCTTGGGATCCCTGGACCTGGACCCGTAACGAGGAAGCTTGGCGTTCTGATGAGACGCCATGAGATCCAGTTCTGGTTTGCCCCATAGTTGAATCAACTGGGCAAATACCTCCGGATGAAGCTCCCACTCCCCCGGATGAAAAGTCTGCCGACTTAGAAAATCCGCCTCCCAGTTCTCTACTCCTGGGATATGGATAGCTGAGAGATGGCAAGAGTGAACCTCTGCCCATAGAATTATCTTTGAAACCTCCAACATTGCCAGGGGGCTCCTTGTTCCCCCCTGATGGTTGATATAGGCTACAGTCGTGATGTTGTCCGATTGAAATCTGATGAACCTGACTGCAGCTAGCTGAGGCCAAGCCTGAAGAGCATTGAATATCGCTCTTAGTTCCAGAATGTTTATCGGAAGGAGGGCCTCCTCCTGAGACCACGAACCCTGAGCCTTCAGGGAGTTCCAGACTGCACCCCAGCCCAGAAGGCTGGCATCTGTCGTCACTATAGTCCATTCTGGCCTGCGGAAACTCATTCCTCTGGACAGATGGACCCAGAGAAGAGAATCCCAGGTCTCTTGATCCAGATTTAGTAGAGGGGACACATCTGTGTAATCCCCATTCCACTGATTGAGCATGCAAAGTTGCAGTGGTCTGAGATGTAGGCGGGCAAACGGAACTATGTCCATTGCCGCTACCATTAAGCCAATTACTTCCATACACTGAGCCACTGACGGCCGAGAAGTGGAATAAAGAGCACGGCAGGAAGTTAGAAGCTTTGACAACCTGACCTCTGTCAGAAAAAAATTCATTTCTACTGAATCTATCAGAGTTCCTAGGAAGGAAACTCTTGTGAGAGGGGAGAGAGAACTCATTCCTTCATTCACCTTCCACCTGTGAGACCGACCTCAGGAATGCCAGAACAATGTCCGTATGGGACCTGGCGATTTGGAAAGTCGACGCCTGTATCAGAATGTCGTCTAGGTAAGGGGCTAATGCTATGCCCCGCGGCCTTAGAACTGCCAGAAGGGACCCTAGAACATTCGTAAAGATTCTTGGTGCAGTGGCTAACCTGAAGGGAAGAGCCACAAACTGGTAATGCCTGTCTAGGAAGGGGAACCTGAGAAACTTATGATGATCTCTGTGTATCGGAAAGTGTAGATAAGAATCCTTTAAGTCCACGGTAGTCATATATTGACCCTCCTGGATCATAGGTAGGATGGTTTGAATAGTCTCCATCTTGAAGGAGGGATCCAAGATTGGTCTGAAAGTTCCCTCTTTTTTGGGAACTATAAACAGATTTGAATAGAAGCCCTGCCCCTGTTCCTCCTTTGGAACTGGGTGGATCAGTCCCCTAACCAGTAGGTCTTGAACGCAACGTAAGAATGCCTCTCTCTTTATCTGGTTTGCAGATAATTGTGAGAGATGAAATCTCCCCTTTGGAGATGAAGCTTTGAAATCCAGAAGATATCCCTGGGAAACAATCTCCAGAGCCAAGGGATCCTGGACGTCTCTTGCCCAGGCCTGGGCGAAGAGAGAAAGTCTGCCCCCCACTAGATCCAGTCCCGGATCGGGGGCTACTCCTTCATGCTGTCTTAGAGGCAGCAGCAGGTTTTTTGGCCTGCTTCCCCTTGTTCCAAGCCTGGTTAGGTCTCCATACTGGCTTGGACTGGGCAAAATTTCCCTCTTGTTTTGCAGAAGAGGAAGTTGAAGCTGCGCCACTCTTGAAGTTTCGAAAGGAACGAAAATTAGTCTGTTTGGTCCTTAATTTGTTGGACCTATCCTGGGGAAGGGCGTGGCCTTTTCCTCCAGTAATATCAGAAATGATCTCCTTCAGTCCAGGCCCGAATAGGGTCTGCCCTTTGAAGGGGATGTTGAGAAGTTTAGACTTTGAAGTAACGTTAGCTGACCAGGATTTAAGCCATAGCGCCCTACGTGCCTGAATGGCAAAACGTGAATTCTTAGCCTTGGTTAAATGAAAAACGGCATCAGAAATAAATGAATTGGCTAACTTAAGAGCTTTAAGCCTGTCTAGCATATCATCCAAAGGGGTCTCTACCTATAGAGCCTCCTCAAGAGACTCGAACCAGAAAGTCGCTGCAGCAGTGACTGGGGCAATGCATGCAAAAGGCTGGAGAATAAAACCTTGTTGTATAAAGATTTTCTTAAGGAAACCCTCTAATTTTTTATCCATTGGATCTAGGAAAGCACAACTGTCCTCGACAGGGATAGTTATACGCTTAGCTAGGGTAGAGACTGCTCCCTCCACCTTAGGGACCGTCTGCCACGAGTCCCGTGTTGCGGCATCTATAGGAAACATCTTTTTAAAAGCAGGAGGGGGAGAGAACGGAACACCTGGTCTATCCCATCCCTTAGTAATAATTTCTGAAAACCTCTTAGGGATTGGAAAAACGTCAGTGTAAACAGGCACTGCAAAGTATTTGTCCATTTTACACAATTTCTCTGGGACTACAATGGTGTCACAGTCATCCAGAGACGCTAAAACCTCCCTGAGCAACAAGCGGAGGTGTTCAAGCTTAAAGTAACGCCTTCCCTGAATCAGAAATGTCACCCACAGATAGAAGCTCTCCTGCTTAGGCTTCTGCACATTGTGAGGGTATATCAGACATAGCTACTAAAGCGTCAGAAAGCTCTGTATTTGTTCTAGCCCCAGAGCTGTCTCGCTTTCCTTGTAACCCTGGCAGTTTGGACAATACCTCTGTGAGGGTATGATTCATAACTGCCGCCATGTCTTGTAAGGTAAACGCATTGGACGCGCTAGATGTACTTGGCGTCACTTGAGCGGGAGTTATAGGCTCTGACACGTGGGGAGAGCTAGATGGCATAACCTCCCTTTTGTCAGTCTGAGAAACCTCTGGTGATAAATCTTTAAAAGCCATAATCTTGGTCTTTATAACTTATAGAAAGGTCAGTACATTTGGTACACATTCTAAGAGGGGGTTCCACAATGGCTTCTAAACATAATGAACAAGGAGTTTCCTCTATGTCAGACATGTTTAACAGACTAGAAATGAGACCAGCAAGCTTGGAAAACACTTTAATAAATATGAAAAAGCAATGATACAAAAACGGTACTGTGCCTTTAAGAGAAAAAAACTACCACATAAACGGCAAAACAGTGTTAAAAAGTAATAAACTCTACGAAATTTTTACAGTGTGTATAAGGGACTAAAGCAGCATTGCACCCACTTGCAAATGGATGATTAACCCCTTAGGCCCAAAAACGGATTAGAAAAACGTTAAAACCGTTAACAAACAGTCAAACACACTGCCACAGCTCTGCTGTGGCTCCTACCTGCCCTTAAACACGATTTTTGCAGGAAAAAAACCCTCTATAGTGGTCCTAGATACCAGAGGACTCCTTTAGGGAAGTTGGATGTCTCAGTCTGAAAATCAACTGCCCATTTAGAGCGCGAAAATAGGCCCCTCCCACCATACACTCAATGTCAGAGGGCCTTAAAAAAGTATTCCTAGGAGTAATCTAACTAGCCATGTGGAAAACTAGGCCCCAAATAAAGATTTATCACCCTCAGAGAAAAAACGTTTTTTCTATAAACCATGCAAAAGTAATATGAGCATTAACATGAATATTACCCTTTTTTGCAAGCATGATCAAAATCGTTGTTAAATCACTGTATCAGGCTTACCTCAAATATACCAGGCACTGTCAGCATTTTCTAGACCTTATCATCTCTCTAGAAAAAAATATACTGAACATACCTCAAAGCAGGTAATCTGCAGGCCGTCCCCCCAACTGAAGTTTTCTTTCCATACTCTTCAGTTATGTGTGAGAACAGCAATGGACCTTAGTTACAAACCGCTAAGATCATCAAACCTCCAGGCAGAATTCTTCTTCCAATTTCTCCCTGAGAGTAAAACAGTACAACACCGGTACCGTTTAAAAATAACTAACTCTTGATTGCAGGTAAAAACTACACTAAGTCACCACATCTCTCTTGATACTTCCTTTCTCGTCGAGAGCTGCAAGAGAATGACTGGGGGTGGCAGTTAGGGGAGGAGCTATATAGACAGCTCTGCAGTGGGTGTCCTCTTGCAGCTTCCTGTTGGGAAGGAGAATATCCCACAAGTAATGGATGAACCCGTGGACTGGATACACCTTTACAAGAGAAACATGCTCTCTTTTGTTAAAATATGTAAAATTATCACTATCCACCCTGCAAATCTGTGCATTTAACACCCCCCCCCCCCCCAAGGGGTTAAAAACACAGCTAAACTATCGCTTGCGACTCACAGAAAACTGAAAATGTGAATAAGCCAATCAGAAGTGCTAGTTTCAGAGCTCAGTCAAGCGACTAGTTTACTAACGAATGCACACACAGTAACGCACCTATATGAATACAAAGAGCACTAACATACATACGCTCACACACCTTTTGTGTCCATGAAAAACATAATTTATGCTTAACCTGATAAATTAATTTCTTTCATAATGGTGAGAGTCCACGATCGATTACTCATGGGAATTACTCTTCTCTACCACTAAGTGGAGGGAAAGATTTTCAAACCCCAACAGCTCACGTATAGCCAAGCAGGTGAGGTAAAAAATGAAGAAAAAGAATAAAAAGAATAAAAGAAGCAGGGGAAAAAGATGTAATCAAAACAAATTAATCATAAGAACAAAAAAAAAGGGTGGGGCTTGAGGACTCTCACCACCATGAAAGAAAGGAATTTATCAGGTAAGCATAAATTATGTTTTCTTTCATACAGGTGGTGAGAATCCACGATCCATTACACATGGGAACTAATACCCAAGCTGTGGCAGTCCACAAGTAATAACATAAAGGAAGGAATTAAAAAAAACAAAAAAAAAAAAAAAAATCATAATTTATGTAAGAACTTACCTAATAAATTCATTTCTTTCATATTAGCAAGAGTCCATGAGCTAGTGACGTATGGGATATACATTCCTACCAGGAGGGGCAAAGTTTCCCAAACCTCAAAATGCCTATAAATACACCCCTCACCACACCCACAAATCAGTTTAACGCATAGCCAAGAAGTGGGGTGATAAGAAAAAAGTGCGAAGGCATAAAAAATAAGGAATTGGAATAATTGTGCTTTATACAAAAAAATCATAACCACCACAAAAAGGGTGGGCCTCATGGACTCTTGCTAATATGAAAGAAATGAATTTATCAGGTAAGTTCTTACATAAATTATGTTTTCTTTCATGTAATTAGCAAGAGTCCATGAGCTAGTGACGTATGGGATAATGACTACCCAAGATGTGGATCTTCCACGCAAGAGTCACTAGAGAGGGAAGGATAAAATAAAGACAGCCAATTCCGCTGAAAATAATCCACACCCAAAATAAAGTTTAAATCTTATAATGAAAAAAACTGAAATTATAAGCAGAAGAATCAAACTGAAACAGCTGCCTGAAGTACTTTTCTACCAAAAACTGCTTCAGAAGAAGAAAACACATCAAAATGGTAGAATTTAGTAAAAGTATGCAAAGAAGACCAAGTTGCTGCTTTGCAAATCTGATCGACCGAAGCTTCAATCCTAAACTCCCAGGAAGTAGAAACTGACCTAGTAGAATGAGCTGTAATCCTTTGAGGCGGAGTTTTACCCGACTCAACATAGGCATGATGAATTAAAGATTTTAACCAAGATGCCAAAGAAATGGCAGAGGCCTTCTGACCTTTCCTAGAACCGGAAAAGATAACAAATAGACTAGAAGTCTTTCGGAAATTCTTAGTAGCTTCAACATAATATTTCAAAGCTCTAACTACATCCAAAGAATGCAATGATTTCTCCTTAGAATTCTTAGGATTAGGACATAATGAAGGAACCACAATTTCTCTACTAATGTTGTTAGAATTCACAACCTTAGGTAAAAATTTAAAAGAAGTTCGCAACACCGTCTTATCCTGATGAAAAATCAGAAAAGGAGACTCACAAGAGCAGATAATTCAGAAACTCTTCTAGCAGAAGAGATGGCCAAAAGAAACAAAACTTTCCAAGAAAGTAATTTAATGTCCAATGAATGCATAGGTTCAAACGGAGGAGCTTGAAGAGCCCCCAGAACCAAATTCAAACTCCAAGGAGGAGAAATTGACTTAATGACAGGTTTTATACGAACCAAAGCTTGTACAAAACAATGAATATCAGGAAGATTAGCAATCTTTCTGTGAAAAAGAACAGAAAGAGCAGAGATTTGTCCTTTCAAGGAACTTGCAGACAAACCTTTATCCAAACCATCCTGAAGAAACTGTAAAATTCTCGGAATTCTAAAAGAATGCCAGGAAAAATGATGAGAAAGACACCAAGAAATGTAAGTCTTCCAGACTCTATAATATATCTTCCTAGATACAGATTTACAAGCCTGTAACATAGTATTAATCACAGAGTCAGAGAAACCTCTTTGACTAAGAATCAAGCGTTCAATCTCCATAATTTTAAATTTAAGGATTTGAGATCCTGATGGAAAAAAGGACCTTGCGACAGAAGGTCTGGTCTTAACGGAAGAGTCCACGGTTGGCAAGAGGCCATCCGGACAAGATCCGCATACCAAAACCTGTGAGGCCATGCTGAAGCCACCAGCAGAACAAACGAGCATTCCTTCAGAATCTTGGAGATTACTCTTGGAAGAAGAACTAGAGGCGGAAAGATATAGGCAGGATGATACTTCCAAGGAAGTGACAATGCATCCACTGCTTCTGCTTGAGGATCCCTGGATCTGGACAGATACCTGGGAAGTTTCTTGTTTAGATGAGAAGCCATCAGATCTATTTCTGGAAGTCCCCACATTTGAACAATCTGAAGAAATACCTCTGGATGAAGAGACCATTCGCCCGGATGTAACGTTTGGCGACTGAGATAATCCGCTTCCCAATTGTCTATACCTGGGAACAGGCATAATTATGAGACAACTGCCTGATAGACCTTTCTACCAAAGGTTGCTTCAGAGGAAGCAAAAAAGTCAAAATGGTAAAATTTAGTAAAGGTATGCAAAGAAGACCAAGTGGCTGCCTTGCAGATTTGATCAACTTTAGCCTCATTCTTAAACACCCAAGAAGTGGCAACTGACTTAGTAGAATGAGCTGTTATCCACTGTGGCGGAGGTTGACATGCCTCCAAATAAGCTCTGTGAATCAAACGTTTCAACCAAGAGGCTTAAGAAATAGTAGAGGCCTTCTGACCTTTCCAAGGCCCAGAAAAAGAAAAAACTAGAAGTTTGACTGAAATCCAAGTAGCATCAACATAATATTTCAATGCCCCTCTTGAGAAAGTCCTAATGTTACAGGACGAAACGTGTTGTGGTCAGCAACGCTCTGACGTCACGGACGATGCTCCAGGCCTGACGGCGAGCCCACAAAATTTTTGCGCAGAGCTCGGTTGCGGCTCTGAGAAATTATAACATCCAGCCTGGGCGTTCCTTGGACTCATTGAATCGGAGCATCTCTCTACATACATATATGTCTGATTTTATCTCACATCTTGTAAGTGTGATTTTATATGGTGCATTGTCTGTATTATTAAAAAAACTTTTACTCTTAGATGGGATGCGCTGTGTTTCTCTCTTTCGGAATAGGTAACCTTGCCTCCTGGGGATCCCAAACCCCCTGTGCTGTCAGTGAATCCCAAACCGCGCTCCCCAACATGAAAGACTTGCATCTGTGGTGATCACAGACGAAGTAGGACGAGCAAAAGACCCCTGAATAATAGACTGACTTGTACTGATATCTAAGAATATATTTTGAGATAGTTGAGTATAATCCCTGCACTATTGACGCAGCATACAAAGCTGAAGAGGCCTCATGTGAAATTGAGCAAATGTAATTGCAACTGAAGATGCAATCATAAGGCCTAGAACTTTCATACACTGAGCAACTGAAGGGAACAAAAGAGACTGATGGTTCAGAAAAGCTGATGCCAATTTCATCCTTCTCTGTGAGAGAAAGTGTCAGGATATGTTTAAATAGCTGAATCCTATTTTTCGTAGGACCACTCAGTCTCACACTTTACCTCGGGTTCTCAAAGTTGTAATTTAGAGAACCCTGTTATGCTCATCGATCTGAGGGTCACTACTGTATGGATACAGAGTGAAGGGAGTGAAATCATGAAAAACCAACATTAAATGAATTGAAGGAAAGTTCCCAATGTTGCTTGTACTGCAGGTGTAGAGATAATATACACACTGGCTAAATTCAGCAAGTTGTACACAAATGAACACAGATCAAGCAGTCTTGTATAACCACTAGTTTACATGCATATCTTCCTATCCAACTCTTAAGTAATGATAGGGTTAACAACTTTAGAATAGGCAGGATGTTTGTGTTAGACAGGCCTTTAAGGGAGCTCAGGTGTTAATAAGCCCAAAGCAGTTGTATTAAATGCAGCAAGACAGAGTAGCAAGTTGTTAGTGCGGCACAGAAGCTTTTACACATGCAAACAGTGATAATGTCAAATGAGGAAACAAAGTAACGTTTGAGCTGCAGCAGTAAATAGAAAGTCACAAGTTAAGTGGTTCACATTCATACAACGTTACCGGTCTCCTGATAGCACTGCAAATCCTCATAGACCACGGAGCGATCAGACTAGGACATGACCAGAGCGGAACTCAGAGCGGGTCTGCAAGCGGCTGCAACAGGGAATGTCTGAAGCTTGCGGGAGAGTGCGTGACGTCACGCTGAGAGGATCCGGAGCAAAGCTGAGCCTGGGGATCAGAGAGGGTAATCGTAGAAGGTTATACAAGTTGAGAGTAAGCTATAACACAACCAGGGAGAGTGTTATAATAGCAACACATCAATACTGTAGATGAGTAACGTAGAGAAGTACTCTTAAATCAACTTCAGGGAAATTGGCAGGGTGTCTTCACAACATGTTCAGATGGGTACTGAACACTAGCAAATTACCATGCGAGGAGCAACAAGGGGAGGGGCCTTAAATAGGGTAGATTTCCAGAGTAAGATCCTTAAAGGAACAGAACAACAATGGAAAACCCTGACAGAAAGACTCATGGACACTGAGTCTATTAGGAAACCTAGAAAAGTAACCTTTGTCTGAAGAGTCGAAGAATTCTTTAGAAAATTGATCCGCGAATCATGTCTTTGGAGAAACAACAATAGTTGTTTGGTGTGAAATTCTGCTAAAAGAAAAGATGGAGCTAGTACCAATATATTGTCCAGGTAATGAAATACTGCAATACCCTGAGCTCTAATTAAAGACAAAAGGGCACCCAGAATGTTGGTAAATATTCCTGGAGCCAGACTAAATGGAAGAGAAACAAACTGATAATGCTTTTCCAGAAAAGCAAACCTCAGAAACTGGTGATAGTCTGAGTGAATTGCAATCTGATGGTAAGCATCCTTTAAATCTATTGTGGACATAAACTGACCATGCTGAACTAAAGGCAGAGTCCTGATAGTTTTTATTCTGAAAGATGGACTCCTTTGGAACAATGAAGAGATTTGAATAAGATCCCATCCCTTGTTCCTGCAAAGGAACTGAAACAATCACTAACATATCTTCCAGATTTGAGATAGAGGTAACAGATATCTTACCCTGTTTGGACTTGTTCCTATTAGCATTAGGTCTCCAGACTGAACCAGAGGAACCTTGCTTTTGGACAGAGGAGTCAGTTTTCTTATTCTGACGAAAGGAATGAAAACGATTAGGAGCTTTGGATTTTCCTTTAGGCTTCCTGTCTTGAGGAAGAAAAGCTCCTTTAACCCCAGTAATAGCAGAAATAATAAAATCAGACCCAAATAACTTCTTTACTTGAAAAGAAAGATACAATAATCTAGATTTAGACACCATATCAGCATTTCAGGATTTAAGCCACAGAGCCCTCCTGGCAAGGATAGCTAGAGACATGCTTTTGACATTGATTTTCATAATCACAAATGAAAGAATTTGCTCTCTGAAGCAAACTTAACAGATTTGCACTAACAGGGTCATCAACAAATGCTCTGAAACACTGGACAACAGGAAAGTAGAAGCAGCAACAGTTAAAACAGCAATATAAATAGCTGGCCTGAGAATATAAACAGTAGAAGTTAGAATCCTTTCATAGCAGGGCCTTTTGACACAAAGGGTCCTTCCAATGGAATAGTAGTACGTTTAGCTAGAGTGAAAATGGCCCCATCGACTGTTTCCCATAACTCTAAATTAGAAGCAGGTAAAGGATATAATTTTTTAAACTTCGCAGGAGGATTAAAAGATATACCTGCCTTAGACCGTTCCCTAGCAATCATGTCAGAGACAGCATGAGGCACAGGGAAAACCTCAGGGAGGTTAACAACCGTTTTAAACAATGAAATTTAACAATTACAAAGGTTTATCTATATTATAGATTTAGGATCTTTAACCTTAAAGTGACTAAGACCTATTTTAAAAGAGAACGAATATGTGCAGATTAAAAAAAAAGGAGGAATTATCAGATTCTACTTCAGATGAGGAATCCTCAATACCATTCACCATCTGAAGATACAACAGTATCCCTTGGATAAGGGGAAATCTAAATGTACCTTTTAAGCTTATTTGAATTTATTAAAAATAAAAAATAATAAAAACAACACAGTAGTTGCTACTGTAAACCCACTGAAGGGAGGTAAAATGTTTGTTAGTAAGGTATATAAGGCAGAGGTGGGTAGCAATGTTTTTTATGCCTGATGAAACGGTCTGCGAACCGATAAACGCGTTGCAACTACTGGGGTAATATTGGACACCCCATTATCCACTTTTAATAGCAACTACTGTGTTGTTTTTATTATTTTTTGTTTTTAATAAATTTAGATATTTTATTCACTGAGTGGATTTTTTCTACCCACCATCTGCCTCTACTGATATAAAAGAGATCAGTTTGCCATCCGAGCCAGCACATTGGGACTACTATATACTTTGTTCCACAACTACTAAGATACCATCTGTTTGGGTGAGCTGCCATACCTACCTAAATCCGCAGCCTGCTTCTACAAGCACATTGGTGTGCTCCTGGAGTATTACCAGCACTTAACGCTAAGAGCGCTGTCGAACGGGTGAGCTGTCACACCTTTATAATTCTGCAGCCTGCCCCTACCAGCACATAAGTGTGCTTTTGGAGTATGTGAGTACTCATTTGGCTTTATTTGTTCTATTTTGTGTTTTCTACTGATGATACCACACGAGGCGCCCCTCTTTTTCTCTTCAAGAGTAGGTGCAACAGTACCCAAAGAAACAGTATTTGAATAGTCTGTATGCATCAAAAAAAATCTAAACATGGGCCACATAAATGAGCTGAAGAAGGTACTTCAGTTTCTTTACAATAAGCACACCTAATAATAGTAGAAATGTGTTCTGGAGACTCAGTTTCTACGGTAGATTTAGGGACAGAATTTCGCTGCTACATTATAGCAAATATCAAAGCAATACAATAAACACTATAAAACCGCTTAATACAGCTCTTGAGGAAATTAAACAATATTGCCCCGCCTAAGCAGAATTGCAGAGACAATGCAAGCTAAGACGAACTAAACCATAACTGTCAAATGCGCCAAACAATCAGACGCGCGCATAACCGGAGGTCCTATGAAGGATTTACTATGAGGCAAAACCATCATATCATAAACCATATGCCAAATACATCCCTCTGTCAGGATCAGCTGTGTTTGTATCTGGATTTTCATT
This sequence comes from Bombina bombina, assembly GCF_027579735.1. NCBI lineage: Eukaryota > Metazoa > Chordata > Amphibia > Anura > Bombinatoridae > Bombina > Bombina bombina. The sequence goes on along the minus strand of NC_069504.1, from coordinate 466,415,348 downwards.
CACAAACTCCCGGATCTCCAAAGGAAAGAAAAGGTAAAACAATAGTGTGATATTGTATAAACACCCAATTCTATGAAATCAATGCTTGGAATATTACTCACACTTTATAGGAGCTAGTCTCAAGCTCCACTTTCAACGCAGACCTGAATCTTTTGGCTATCAGGTAAAGCCTTAACAAATCAATCCGGAATCGCTTCCAATCAAGGTTTTTTTTATTTAAAATGTATATAAAATTATTTTAAAACAAAATACACTCTGGAAACTGTAGTCATTCTGGTTTACAGTGCAAAAATGTTACAATGTACAAATTACACTTTGTTATTTAGCAGGATGGCAACGGATTGTTACA